>NW_027078170.1:0-10000 GCF_036669915.1 Pocillopora verrucosa | reverse complement strand
TAGGCAACGCATCAGGGTTTTCCTATCAGTGAGCGAAGCCATCTTACACAGGTTAATATCAAATTGTTATGATTATTTTACTTACCTTCACAATGATGCATAGTCGCTGAAATGAGCTTATCATGAGTTGCAGAAAGTTAAATGTCTCAAGCTCTAAAATGGAAAAAAGGCTCGCTCTTTTATATGAATTCTGGCAAACTCGAGACAACCTTAACTCCTACCACTAGACTAGACTAGACTATACTATACTCTTTTACTGAGACATTTAACATACCTGTGGTTATGTCCTAGCTTTGGATTCTCCTCTCTGTTGTAGCTCAGCTTATTGTTATGGCTCTCTTTTTATGAAGCATTCCAGTCCTGTTCTACTGACATCCCAGCTTTAAATTCAATATTTTACTATACTATACTATGTAGCACTTTTTTAAGAGTTAGACAAACCGCTTCGACTAGCCTTTAAATTATTAGTCAGAAATTAAACGTACCTGTGGTTATGTCCTAGCTTTGGATTTTCCTCGCTGTTGTAGCTCAGCTTGTTATGATGACTATCTTCTAACGAAGCAATCTAGTCCTCCTCTACCTATATCCGTGCTTTAACCTCAATACTATACTACAATATGTAGTACTTTTTGTAAGAGGAAGACAATCCGCTTCGAGTAACCTTTAATTCATTACTCAGAAATTTAACGTACCTCTGGTTATGTCCTAGCGTTGGATTCTCCTCGCAGCTGGTTCTCAGCTTGTTGTTATGATTATCCATTCCAGTCCTGCTCTACTGATATCCCAGTGTTGCAAATTCAGCCTGAATCACTAGCGACCCTGTGATTGCCTTTGTCTTTCTAAAGGTCAGCTGATGTCTTGGTAAAACTTAGTCTTGTGAGAAAAGATACTTGCAAACCTTCAAGATGACGTGGTACTGTATTTTAATTTTCCGCAAAAAGATTGTTACTACATTGACTATACGATAAAATTTTATTTATTTAACAACGTAAATATTTCTCAACCTATTTATATATCAATTTATTTACATATTTATTGATCTCCCTATTAATTCATCATTTCTTTAGTTCTTCAAGAATTAATCAATGTTTTCAGTTATTGAAATATATTTATTTCTTTATTTTATATTTTATTGATTATCAGTTATTTTTGTTTGTTTTTAAGTTATTAGGGAACACTTTTATTAAAAGTAAAGCCCAAGTGGCGTAAGGTATCATTAAAGAAGACCTTTCTACGACAATGTAAATAGACGCTCTTCCTTGTGTTGGTGTGACAACTCAGGACAACACTGGACTGAAATACACCTAAATGGGCTTAAATGTGGGCTTTTTTGGAATAGCACTTCACTTGATTGGACGGGCCGCAATGCACTTGGTTGTTCCTAGCTTGACTGAGCAGGACTGCGTTGTCGTAGACTCGGCGGCAATTAGTTGTTCTGGACTGGACAGGATGGGACTGGGCTAAGCTGTTAGGGATTGCACTGCTTTGCACTTCACTGGACTAGACTCGACTGCTATTGACGTATTTGGACCTGGGCTATGCTGGATTGAAATATACTTAGCTGGAAGGGAGTGAATGGAATTGGATGGGACCGAACAGTATTGGACTAGACGGGCGCAGAATCCACTGAATGAACTGAACCGCACGTCAGTGGAGTGGACTGGACTGGACTGAGTCGGACAGCACTTCAGAAGACTGAAATGGACGGCACTGCACTTCACTGAACTGGACTGTCCTAGGCTGAGCTTGACTTCACCAGACTGCACTACACTGCACTATCCTGGATTGGACTGGAACGTACCATACAAAACAGTCACTGCACCTCGCTAGACTGATCTGCACCGAACTGCATTCCACGTTTCCAAATAAAACTGATGAAGACTGTACTGCACTGTACATGAATGTACTAGAACAAGAACTAGACCACGCAGGACCTCTTAGCACAGCACTGGAAGTAATTTAAAAGGATTGTTCTGGATTACCTAAACTGCAATGGAGTAGATGGCAATACATTAATCTACACTTGACTTACATGCAAAAAGACTGCTAATAAAGACTGATAATATACTGATCTTTTGAGAAAACTTCAACGAAATAAAAATTATATTATGAAGCTAGTTTCAGTTTCAATTATTTAAGAAAATTCGTCTTTTGAGCATACGAAATATGTAACAATGGGTATCGTGATAGTTTTCCTTAGTTTGTCCCATAATTGAATGCTTACGGTTAATTGTCATCTGTGACCTTTCTGATGGGCTGCTGATTAGGCCTTGTTTGAAAACACTAGTTTTTCTGCACTGAAAACGGAAAACTGTTAAGAGAAAAAAAGATGTTGAAATATTAAACACGTAACATTGTGAGTAGTGTAACGCTGTCATTAAACCAATTAATCAGGAAACCACCTAAATAGTTCTGTAAACAGAAAATTTCAGATAGTCTAGAAAAAAGGATAATTCTTACAAATGATTACATATTACCTATGAAGCCCTCGATGTACTTCTTGGTTTTGACGTGATTTGAAGTGAGCGACGAGGTTATGCTGAAAAGAAAAAATCTAACAACTTGTTGCAATCAAAACATGCCGGCCTTACCTCTTTCAGATGACCTGTAGTGCTGATCGACCACGAGTTTCTCCTCCAACTGCTCTATGCAACGGATCAGGGTTTTCCTATCAGCCAACGAACCCATCTTACACAGGTTAGTATCATATTGTTCTAATTCTTAAATTACCTTCTCAGTGATGCAAAGCCGCTAAAAATGGGCTTCTCTAGCTGCAGAAAGTAAAATGTCTCAAGCTCTTAAATCGTAAAAAAGGCCCGCTGTTCTTTTATATTAATTCTGGCAAACTCGAGACGACGTTAGCTCCTCCACTAGAGTAGACTCAACTATACTATACTTCCATTACTCAGAAATCTAACATACTTGTAGTTATGTCCTAGCGTTGGATTCTCCACGCTGTTGTAGCTCAGCTTGTCGTGATGGCCATTTTTTCGTTATGCATTCCAGTCCTTCTCTACCGATATTTCAGCTTTAAATACAGTACGATACTATACTGTACTATGTAGTACTTTTGTAAAAGGAAGATAATCTGCTTCGAATAGCCAATAATCTATTACTCAGAAATTTAACGTGGCTGTGGCTATGTCCTAGCGTTGGATTCTTCTCGCTGTTGTAGCTCAGCTTGTTGTTATGGCTCTCTTTTTATGAAGCACTCCAGTTCTGCTCTGATCCGAGCTGAGCCACGAGATCATGCTGAAAAGAAAAAATCTAACAAAACTTGTTCTAATCGAAACATGCCGGCCTTACCTCTTTCAGATGACCTGTAGTGCTGATGGACCATAACTTTTTCCTCCAACTGCTCTCTGCAACGCATCAGGGTTTTTCAGTGAACGAACTCATCTTGCACAGGTTAGTATCACATTGTTATGATTATTTACTTACCTTCTCAGTGATGCTAAGCCGCTGAAATGAGCTTATATTGAGCTGCAGAAAATTAAAGTGTCTGAAGCTCTTAAATCGAAAAAAGGCGCGCTCTTTTTTTATATTAATGCTGCCAAACTCGGGACAACCTTAACTCCCTACACTAGACTAGACTAGGCTAGACTAATTTCCTGTGGTTATGTCCTAGCCTTGGATTCTCCTTGCTGCTATAGCTCAGCTTGTTGTTATGGCTATCTTTTCATGAAGCACTCCAGTCCTGCTCTACTGATATCTCTGCGTTAAATTTAATACTATACTTTACTATATAGTAATTTTGTAAGAGGAACACAACCCGCTTCGACTAGCCTTTAATCCATTACTCAAAAACTTAACGTACCTGAGGTTGTCCTAACTTTGGATTTTCCTCGTTGTTGTAGGTAGGCTTGTTTTTATGGCTATCTTTTTATGAAGCACTCTCAGTCCTGCTCTACTCATATCTTAGCTTAAACTTTAATTAATCAGGAAGCCACCTAAACAGTTCTGCCAACAGAAAATTTCAGATAGTCTAGAAGAGAGAATAGTTCTTACAAATGATTACATATTACCTATGAAGCGCTCGATGTGCTTCTTGTTTATGACGTGGTCCGAAGTGAGCCACGAGGTCCTACTAAAACGAAAAAATCTAACAAAACTTGTTGTAATCAAAACATGCCGGCCTTACCTCTTTCAGATGACCTGTAGTGCTGATCGACCATAACATTTTCTTACAACTGCTCTATGCAACGTATCAGGGTTTTCCTATCAGTAAACGAACCCATCTTACACAGGTTAGTATCGCATTTTTATAGTTCTTTACTTACCTTCTCAGTGATGCAAAGACGCTGAAAATGGGCTTATCTTTAGCTGCAGCAAGTTAAAATGTCTCAAGCTCTTAAATTAAAGAAAAGGCCCGCTGTTCTTTTATATTAATTCTGGTAAACTGGAGACGACGCTAGCTCCTACAGTAGACTGGACTTAAGTATACTATACATCCATTACTCAGAAATTTAACATACCTGTAGTTATGTCCTAGCTTTAGATTCTCCTCGCTGTTGTAGCTCAGCTTGTTGTTACGGTCATCTTTTCGTGAAGCACTCCAGCTCTGTTCTATCGATAATCCACCTTTATATTTAATACTATATTAAACGGTGTAGTACTTTTCTAAGAGAAAGGCAATCCGCTTCGAGTAGTTTTTAATCCATTACTCAGCAATTACATGTACCTGTTATTATGTCCCAGCTTTTTGTCTCTTTTCGCTGTTGTAGCTCACTATGTTGTAATGGCTATCTTTTTATTCAGTCCTTCTCTGCTCCGAACTGAGCCACGAGGTCATGGAAAAAAGAAAAGATTTAAAAAAATTTGTTGCGATCAAAACATGCCGGCCCTACCTCTTTCAGATGACCGGTAGTGCTGATCGACCACGACTTTTTCCTTCAACTGCTCTATGCAACGCATCTTGCAAAAATTAGTATCGCAGTATAATAATTCTTTACCTACCTTCTCAGTGATGGAAAGCCGTTGAAAATGAGCTCATCTTGAGCTGCAGAAAGTTAAATTGTCTGAAGCTCTTAAATCGAGAAAAAGGCGCCCTCTTCTTTTATATTATATCTGGCAAACTCAAGACAACCTTATCTCTTACACTAGACTAGACTAGACTAGACTTCCTTTACTGAGACATTTAACTTATCTATGGTTATTGTCCTAGCCTTGGATTCTCCTCACTGTCGTAGCTCAGCTTTTTGCCATGGCTATCTTTTCATGAAGTGCTCCAATCCTGTTTTACTGATATCCTAGATTTACATTCAATTGTTTACTATTCTATATTATGTAGTACTTTTCTGCTTCGACTAGCCTTTAATCCATTACTCAGAAATTAAATACACCTGTGGCTATGTCCTAGCTTTGGATTCTTCTTGCGGTTGTAGCTTAGCTTGTGGTTGTGGCTATCTTTTAATGAAGCACTCCAGTCCTGCTCTGATCCGAACTGAGCCACGCAGTCATGCTGAAAAGAAAAAATCTAACAAAACTTGTTGCAATCAAAATCTGCCGGCCCTACCTCTTTCAGATGACGTGTAGTGGTGATCGACCAAGATTTTTTCCTCCAACCGCTCTATGCAACGCATCAGGATTTTCCTATCAGCCAACAAACCCATGTTACAGGTTAGTATCACATTGTTATAATTCTTTACTTACCTTCACATTCTTGTAATTCTCGTTGCAATCAAAACATGCCGGCCTTACCTCTTTCAGATGACCTGTAGTGCTGAAGGACCAGAACTTTCTCCTACAACTACTTTATGCAACGCATCAGGGTTTCGCTATCAGCCAACGAACCCATCTTACACAGGTTAGTATCACATTGTTATAATTCTTTACTTACCTTCTCAGTGATGCTAAGCCGCTGAAAATGAGCTTTTCTTGAGCCACAGAAAGTGAAAATGTCTAAAGCTTTTAAACCGAAAAAAGGGCCCGCTGCTCTTTTATATTAATTCAGGCAAACTCGAGACAACCTTGCCTCCTACATTAGACTGGACTTTACTATACTTCATTTACTGAGACATTTAACATACCTGTGGTTATGTCCTAGTCTTTGATTCTCCTTCCTGTTGTATCTCAGCTTGTTGTTATGGCTATATTTTCAGGAAGCACTGCAGTCCTGTTTTACTAATATCCCAGCCTTGGATTCAATACCTTACTATAGTATACTATGTAGTACTTTTCTAAGAGGACGACAATCCGCTTTGACTAGCCTTTAATCCACTACTAAGTAATGTAACGTACCTGTGCTTATGTCCTAGCTTTGGATTTTTCTTGCAGCTGTGGCTTACCTTGTTGTTATGATTATCCATTCCAGTTCTGCTCTACTGATATCTCAGTGTTGCAAATCACTGAGGACCTTGTGATGTCTTGTGTCTTTCCAAAAGGTCATGCAGGGTCTTGGTAAAACTTAGTCTTGTGAGAAAAAATACTTGCAAACCGTTAAGACAGCGTGGTGCTATATTTTAATATTCTGCAAAGACATTTTAAATACATTGACCACACGATAAAATTGTATTCAGTTAATAACGTAAGTATTTCTTAACTTATTTATATATCAATTTATTTACATACTTATTCATCTCCCAACTAATTCATCATTTATTTAGTTCTTCAAGAATTAAATTATGTTTTCAGTGATTCAGATATATATTTTGTTTCTTTATTTTATGTTTTATTGATTATCAGTTATTCTTGTTTATTTTTAAGTTATCAGGTATACTTTTATTAAGGTATCATTAAAAAAGACCTGTCTACGACAATGCCGTAAGTAGACGCTCTTGATTGTGTTAGTGTCACAACTGAAGACATCACAGGACTGAAATACACTTGTATGGGCTTAAATGTGGGCTTTTCCGAATAGCACTTCACTTGACTGGACGGGCCGCAATGCACTTGGCTGTTCCTAACTTGACTGAGCAGGACTGCGTTGTGCTGGACTCAACGGCAGTTAGTTGTTCTCCACTGGACGAAACGGAAATGGGCTGAGGTTACGTATTGCACGGCTCTGCACTGCACTTGACTGGACTAGACTCGACTGCTGTTGACTTATATGGACCTGGGCTATCCTAGATTGCAATGTACTAAGGTGGAAGGGAATGAATGGAATTGGACGGGAATCAATAGATTTGAACGAGACGGGACTGGACTGGACGGGGCGGGACGGGACCAGACTTCAGTTAATGAACTGGACCGGATTAAGCTGGACTGGAGGACACGTCAGCGAAGTGGACTGGACTGGACTGGACTGAGCCGGACAGCATTTCAGAAGACTGAACTGGACGGCAGTGTACCTAACTGGACTGGACTGTCTTTCCCTGAGCTTAACTTCACCAGACTGCACTACACTGCACTACCCTGGATTGAACTGCAAAGTACCATACAGGACAGTCAGTTCACTGCACCTCGCTAGACTGATCTGCACCGAACTGCATTCCACGTTTCCAAGTGAAACTGACAGACTGTTCTGCGCTGCACGTGAATGTACTTCATTGGACTAGAGCACACAGGATAGCTTTGCACAGCGCTGGAAGTAAGTTAAGAGAATTGTTCTGGATTGCATACACTGCAATGGAGTTGATGGCAATACATTAATCTGCACTTGACTTTTATGCAAAAGACCACGAATAAAGACGGATGATATACCGATGTTATGAGAAAAGATCAACTTAATAAAAATTATCTTATGAAGCTAGTTTCAGTTTTAATTATTTAAGACAATTCGTGTTTTGAGCATTCGAAATATGTAACAATGGGTATCGTGTTACTTGTCCTTAATTTGTCCCATAATTGAATACTTACAGTTAATCGTAATCGGCCACCTTTCTGATGGGCTGCTGGTTGGGCTCTTTTGAAAACACTAGTTTTTCTCCACTGAAAACAGAAAACATTTCAGAGAAAAAAAAAAAGATGTTGAATTATTAAACACGTCTCATTTTGAAACGTTGTCATTAAACCAATTAATCAGACAACCACCTAAAAAGTTCTCTAAACAGAAAATTTCGGATAGTCTAGAAGAAAGAATAACTCTTACAAATGATTATATATTACCTATGAAGCGCTCGATGTGCTATTTGGTTTTGACGTGATTTGAAGTGAGCCACGAGGTCATGCTGAAAAGAAAAAATATAACAACCTGTTGCAATCAAATCATGCCGGCCTTACCTCTTTCAGATGACCTGTAGTACTGAACGACCATAGTTTTCTCCTACAACTGCTTTATAAATTGCATCAGGGTTTTGTTATCAGCCAACGAACCCATCTTACACAGGTTAGTATAACATTGTCATAACTCTTTACTTACCTTCTCTGTCATGCAAAGCCGCTGAAAATGAGCTTTTCTTGAGCTACAGAAAGTTAAAATGTCTAAAGCTCTTAAACTGAATAAAGGGCCCGCTGTTCTTTTATATAGATTCAGGCAAACTCGAGACAACCTTAACTCTTAAACTAGACTAGACTAGACTTCCTCTACTGAGACATTTAACATACCTGTGGTTTGGTCCTAGCTTTGGATTCTCCTCGCTGTTGTAGTTCAGATTGTCGTTATGGCTCTCTTTTTATGAAGCACCCCAGTCCTGCTCTGCTCCGAACTAAGCTACGAGGTCATGCTGAAAAAAAAAAACTAACAACTTGTTGCAATCAAAGATGCCAGCCTTACCTCTTTCAGATGAACTGTAGTGCTGATCGACTGCTTTGGGCAACGCATCAGGGTTTTCCTACCAGTGAGCGAACTCATCTTACACAGATTAGCATCAAATTGTTATGATTATTTACTTACCTTCTCAGTGATGCAAAGTTGCTGAAATGAGCTTATCGTGAGTTGCAGGAAGTTAAAATATCTCAAGCTCTAGAATGGAAAGAAAGGCGCGCTCTCTTTTTATGTTAATTCCAGCAAAGTCGAGACAACCCTTACTCTTACACTAGATTAGACTAGGGTAGACTATAGTATACTACCTTTACTGAGACATTTAACATATCTGTGGTTATGTCCTAGCTTTGAATTCTCCTTTTTGTTGTCGCTCAGCTTATTGTTATGGCTCTCTTTTTATGAAGCACTTCAGTCCTGCTCTGATCCGAACTGAGCCACGAGGTCGTGCTGAAAAAAAAATCTAACAAAACTTACTGCAATGGAACCATGCCGGCCTTACCTCTTTCAGACGACCTAGACTGCTGATCGACCATAACTTTTTCCTACAACTGCTTTGAGCAAAGCATCAGGGTTTTCCTATTAGTGAATGAACTCATCTTACACGGGTGAGTATCAAATTGTTAGGATTATTTACTTACCTTCTAGGTGATGCAGAGTCACTGAAATGAGCTAATCGTGAGTTGCAAAAAGTTAAAATGTCCTTAGCTCTAAAATGGAAAAAAAGGCGCGCTCTTCCTTTATCTTAATTCTGACAAACTCGAGACAACCTTAACTCCTACACTAGACTAGACTATATTATAATTCCTTTACTGAGACATTTTACATACCTGTGGTTAGGTCCTAGCTTTGGATTCTCCTCTGTTGTATCTCAGCTTGTTGTTATGGCTCTCTTTTTATGAAGCACCCCAGTCCTGCTCTGATCCGAACTGAGCCACCAGGTCATGCTGGAAAAAAAACCTAACAAAACTTGTTGCAATCAAAACATGCTGGTTACCTCTTTCAGATGACCTGTAGCGCTGATCGACCATTCCTTTTTCCTACAATTGCTTTAGGCAGTGCGTCTTACTCAGGTAACTATCAAATTGTTATGATTATTTACTTACCTTCTCGGTGATGCAAAGTCGCTGAAATGAGCTTATCGTGAGTTGCAGAAAGCTAAAATGTCTCAGACTCTAAAATGGAAAAAAAGGCGCGCTCTTCTTTAATATTAATTCTGGCAAACTCGAGACAACCTTAACTCTTAGACCAGACTATACTATACTTCCTTTACTTAGACACTTAACATACCTGTGGTTATGTCCTAGCTTTGGATTCTCTACTGATCTGACATCCCAGCTTTAAATTCAATATTTTACT
>NW_027078169.1:0-7062 GCF_036669915.1 Pocillopora verrucosa | reverse complement strand
TAAGAGAGGGTCACTTGTATCTCCCGGCGGGCCATGTCTTAGTTTCATTAAACACTAGGATTGAATTACTGGAAGCCTTCCCGCAAAATTGTGGACATGTGTCACATGCTTATTTTTACATGGGAATGCCAACGCTATGGTAACAAAGTAATTCGTACGCAAATGAAATGGTTCGGTGTTCTGACGTTTCCGTTCTGTTTGTCCGTTTGCGTATAATTAATTTAACTTTTCGGGGAATACAATATTTCTGCCGATCACTGCTCGCATCGAGGAATATTCAACACTCGAAGGGATGTTTTGTAGTGAATGCACCATGCTATATCATGTATTTTAAGTGTGAAAAATAGGCGAATAACGACTTGGGAAAACCAAATTAAACGTTAAAAATGTATCCAATGGTAGGAAGCAGTTTAGATTACTTACTGGGACGACGTGGAGGTTGCCGTAGGGTTGACGCGGTTGGACAGTTGGTCTCTCCGCGCCGTTCCTCTCTCGCCACTCCTCTCTTGCCTTGAACCTGTCTCTGTCCTCCGTCTGATTCTATCACCTTTCTCGTCTCGCCGCCGCTCTCTATGTCGCTTGGGTCTTCTTCCCTCTCTCTACTTCAATACGGAGCAACTCCATGGCATCAGGGATTTCAGCCATCTGAAAGGGCGAACCAAATAATTCAACGTACATCCAATATTTTTTTTTTCCAACTAGAATTTTACACGGTCCGACCTTTTTCGACTTTCGAGGAATAGCACGCTACGACTGGAACATCATGATTCTAGGAGATGTAAATAATTAAACTTAACTAGAGAAATACCAAACAACCAACAAGTTTTTTTATAAAACTGAAAGGACACTTACAGTGAACACATGGAACAAAATAGTTGTAATTGAAAACGTGGAATCTCTTAAATTTTTAAAGTATAATGAAAGCTTGAATGACTCAAAACTGTTATCGAGTGGTGCTTTGATAAACCTTGTACAAATTAGAAAACTTGACAGACTTACTGTTTTACTTGATTGCGCAGTACTTTGGAAAAAATGATAAATATCAGAATGGTTGGAGTGAGAGAAGGAAGCGGTAATAGTATGGATGAAAGGAAGTAAGAGAGATAAATTCTCGGACACCAGAAATGCAGACGGCTTCTAGAAAAGTCTCGTACCTATTCTACCGGTTCGGAGCTAATGAGGCTGAGGTTCCGATGATGGATTGGTGGTCAAAAGTGTTACGACAGTCAGTAATCATCTAGAGTATGTAGACATCAATTCAACATAAATAGATGCGACTCTCGTTTAACCGGGTGTGGAGACAATATAAAGTTTCCGAGAAAGGTAAGGAATTTTTGCGCCGTTCGCGCAAACGACCTTGTTCTCGATTCTGCAGGCGATCCTTTTAACGAGGAAAAAAAAAGAAAGGAAGGCCGCCAAAACGTACTCACACATTCCCAATACACCTGACCTGAGTCGGGTTACCTTCACCAGCAGGCGGATGAGTCCTATTGCGACCGGAACGGAAATGGCGTATGGCGCTGGACTGGTGGTACCGGAAGTGAAGAGGTTAACATGAGCGAGGGGGATTGAAGATATTGGCAAACAGACTCGATCGGAGCCGATGGAGGACAGTTATCTGGCACGATGTCGATCGAACGCCCCCGAGGTTCAGTTCGCGAAATCGCTCGATCCTGAGGGGAGACAAGGCGAGCTACACTTGAATGTACGTCATTTTAAAAGCCATTGACCGCCGAAAAAAAGCGCGCGACATATGTAACATTTGTCGTTCGTAGAGCAATAAGGCGAAACAAGCGCCGCTACCCATGTAACATCCGTCGTTCTTCACGCCATGAGGCGAGGAAAACCGTACACATGACACATAAACGGTGTTTTGGGGCCCTGAGGCGAAACAAGCGCCGCTACAATGAAATATACGTCTTTCTTAAGGCCGTGACGGCGAAGCAAGCGCGCTACAATGGAATATATGTCGTCTATAAGCCATGAGGCACGACAAGCGCATGACACATGTAACATTCGTCGTTCTTTACGCCGTGAAGCGAGGCAAACGCTACACCTGAAATATAGTCGTTCTTGAAGCCATGAGGGGGGGAACACGGCGCTACAAAGAAAATATAAAATCGTTCTTAGAGCCATGAGGCGAAAACAATGGCGTCTACACATGTAACATTCGTCGCTCTTTAAGCCAAACGCCGCTACACATGAAATTTACGTCGTTTCTTTGAGGATGAGGGGAAAACAAGCGCGCTACAATGAAATATACCTCGTTCTTAACGCCCATGAGGCGAAACAAGCGCGTTAAACATGGAAAAAAGTCGTTCTTTTACAGACCCTCCACATCCTCGACGTCGCCATAATATTATCGAAGTGTCTATCTTTATGATATTTAGCGGCAAATTATTCCAAAGTCTTGTTGCTGATCCAGAAAAAGAACGGCCTCCTTCAGTGTCACGCTTCTAATAAGGACAGATAGAATGATAGCTAACATACAGCGTGCGTCTGTTATGTTGTGTCATTCTTAATAGTCAAGTGTCATTGAGATAGTTGCGGAAGAGAGCCCTTTACGCGCTTCTAAAAAATAACACATTTGTTAATTTTCCTGTTCATTAAAAGGTATCCATCCAACTATTGAAAAGTGTCAGAGCGGGGGGGTTAGCGTTTCGCGGTCGGAATATGAAATGATTCTAGATGCACGTTTCTGTAATTTCAAGAAAGACTCTGTAAGTGGTTCCTTGTCACCTGCTGGACCCAAATGATGTCAGCATAGCTCATTACTAGGCGAATAATGACATTGTTGAGCAACAGTCGCGTTTAAGTGACAGAAAGGGCTGATTATACTCAAAACACCAATGCGCAAGGCAAAGTTATTGCAAAGATTTTCAACATGACAATCAAATGAGAGTGAACTATCGATTGTTAAACCTAAAAGTGTTGGACTTTTTCCATTTACGAGCCTATTGTCCTCAACTGTGACAACAAGTTCATTATTGATCTTAGACGCCAGGCGCTTTCGGTGATCGTTAAGACTGTAGACTTGGACTCGTTGATTGGGAGTTTATTGAGTCAGCGCAGTGAGTATTTCATCGGCGGAGAGATTTAGTGAAAGTTTAAGTTCAGGTAAATTATTAAAGTGAGCAGATGCTGCCAGGGCAACCCGTCTCCATCGGATCCGAAGGAGGCCATTTGCCGACATTTTCCATCCCTTTAACTATACTCAACATTGCTATATATTTCTAAGTGTCTCGCGAACTGACACGGGCGATGTCCGATGGTCTCTTTCCACAGCGCCCCGTCTCTATCGGATCCGACGGAGTCCGTTTGCCGACATTTTCCACCTTTCCCTCCTCTACCTTGCTGTATATTTTCTAAGACTATCGCGAACTGACATGCGGCGCGTCCGATGCACTCTTGCCACGGCAATCCGTCTCCATTGGATCCGACGGAGTCCGTTATCGACATTTTTCACCACTTTCACTACTCTACTTGCTGTATGTTTTCTAAGTATCTAGCGAACTAACACGCGGCGAGTTCGAATACTCTTGCCACGGCAACCCGTCTCCATCGGATTTGATGGAGTCCGGCCGTTTGCCGAAATGTATTTCCACCCAGTCCGCAACTCTATACTTTGTTGTATATTTACAAAGTCTCTCGCGAACTGACTTCCGGCGAATCTGGTTGTTCATGACCTTGGTCCATCGGACTCAGTTTGGGTGTATTGGACAACCCAAACTTACAAGAAAAGGAGTGGACGTGGACACCATCACTACCAAAGTTAAAGGAAGTTTTGAAGCATTCTGATACTTGGCACAAGCTCACAGACAAAGATCAATACGAATTTCCCGGATTCGAGACTGACCTACAGTCCTCACAGAAACCATTGGCCAATTTAAGAGATTGGCGCAGGTTGCCTTTTGAAGCCAATACTCGGCCACATATTATCTGGGATGACAACCAACTGCCAATAAGAGGCTTGCAAACAACGAAGCACAACATAATTGTAGAAGGTAAGAAGACATCCTTGTACGTGAGACGGGGGCCTTGTGAAGGCGTGAAAACTTGTGCTGGTCCTGACTGTGAGTATGTGGTCTCTAAAAGACAAAAGATAAATCGATGCTTACGTCACTGGGAAAATAAATCTCTTCTTTCATCTGCACCATGTAGTGTGCATATGGTCTACATATGGCCCTGCAATGACGATGGAAGGCGATGGTTGGTCTTGAACCGGGAACTTGACACAATCACAACAAATCAGCTCCACACAGCATATCAAGCAGAGTGAAAGAAGACATCCAAAGAGTTGTTTCCGATGACAGCTAAAAAATACAAAAGACAGTGTGAAGGGCCTTGGAATTGGTTACGTCCCAGCCGAAGCTAGTTCGCCTGCAGCAAATGCCGACTGCGTTTAAAAAGAGAGGAAGACAGCCCTTGGCAAATGGACGTCTGTTTACAGAGAGCTACGCCCACTCGACGAGGTGCTCCGATTCGATAAAATTCGGAAAAAAGTGAAAAGCAACCAGTTGTATGGTGATTGAATAAGTCAACCAGATGATGGGTCAATATCAGATGAAAGGGAGCGAGTACCTCTTTACTTCTTGCAGAAAGTATGCCTTCTTCATGGCTCCATTTCAATCTGCACTGTTGAGTACAACAGAGAATTTTTTCATGGACGTTACTTCTACTGGTAATGACTTCTTCCCATACCTCCTAAACGTTGTTTCTTTTAACGACGAAAGGTGCGTGTATAATGCGGTAGCAAGAGTTATATGTAGTAGGCAAGACAGTGAGAGTTACTCTTAGTCCATCGCCGCGATTTTAAAAAAAGTGACGTTTCATCATGCCCGCTTCGCAAATGGCAAGAATTTGAAATCTATCTTGGTTGACTTTGATGATGGACAATACAAAGGAATTCAACAGTGTCTGGGTGAAGACCTTTCCCGGAAAGTGATCAGGAGATGCAAGGTTCACTGGCAGCGATCAGTTAAAAGAGCCTGCAGGCTTGTTTGCATGAATGACACTGAAGTTCGCATATTAAAAGCCCTAGCAAGCAAAATCGAAGACGAGTGCGAAAAAGAAATGTTTTGTTGCTTTTCGATGCGCTCTCTGGCACCAGACAATTACAAGAAGGAAGGCAATTTGTTGGTCTCGGAATTTGACACCATCCACAACAAAGACTGGACGAAGCTAGAGCATTGGAGTAAATGGTGGTTCCGTGTAAATCACCTGACCATGTTTACAAGGGCTTTTAAGGAAATGGACGACAAGGATTGGGAACAGGGACCAAGCACTACCAATCCTATCGAGTCTTTAAACAGGCAGTCACTTCAGGAAGATGATAATATACTTCATGCTTTGATGGAGAACATTTACCTGGAAAATCGCCTCTGCGCTGTGAAGACAGCAGTTTGCAAAGAGAACGTGACAACGTCCTACAAATCATCACTTGGCAAGCAGAAGGCTAAACGAAAGCGACGACGCACTTAGTACGAAGGAGTGGAATGTCATGGGAACAGAAACGAACACACTAAATATTCTTAACATAGATCTCGCCATAGAAAACAAACACAAACGCAACAAACTAAACATTCTGTAACAGGAGTTTTTTGGTTCTAATCTTGACCCTCGTTTAAAATGTTTTCTGATTTATGGATACATTTGTTTGACAACGGTTTTAAGCTACAGCTAGTTAAATATTTAAAATTTCAAATGACACGTACCATCCATGTTTAGAAATTCCGTGTTTGAGTTAAAAACCTGTCCTTCTTGATCACAAAAAGCCCTTTCATAGAGAAAAATTTTTTCTCGTACAAAGGACGAAGGCTCTGCTCAGAAATTAAGAAATTCAAAACAAACACATCGTTATCTCTCTCTCAAACGAACTTCTGTTGGCTAGTGAGAAAACCCGAATAGCGACCGAATAGTGCGAAAAGTCGCGAACAGTGACGAATAGTGACGAACAGTGACGAACAGTGACGAATAGTGACGAATAGTGACGAATAGTGACGAATAGTGGTGATTAGTAAAAATAAGTGAATTGATAATGAAATAAAAATATTCATTGCCCTGTTTTGTAGATTTATTGGATTCAAATGTGTATACATACTGATTGTTTGACAAAAAAGGCATAGGGTAACATATAGATTGTGTTTCAAACATGTATGCTATCATTCTGAAATAAATAAAACAGAGGTACTACTTATCTGATTCGCAAACAAACGAGTTAATCACCGACACCGGGATTCCTCGCGACTCCCCAAGGTTTGTTTTCTAATTTGCCTGGGCCGCTACCAATCACTTCTTGCCCAAAAACCAACGAAACCTGCGAAGTAGAACTATGGTGGCTACTGTTGTTTGCCGATATTTTCCGTCGGCAAAACGTAGAAGTCAGTAAATGTGACCGATTCTTCCCGGGAAATTTTATTATCTGGAGCTTGGATAAGTCAAGAGAGTTTCATTGACAGCTGGATTACACTCCATGATGTGAAACCACTTATAAAACCATTGCGCTTTTTCCTCGCTTTTTTTGGCACATACAAAAAGGAAAACGTGAGGCAACTGAAATATGATTCATACTAACCTGTGAGTATCATTTAGCACTGGCACAAGTCGAGTAAACAGGCACACGCATGACTTCACAGAGGAGGATCGAAAACAGGAGTTGGCGATCTTTTCTATAACAATTATAGTCCAGTGTTTAGGTGCCAGTTTCGCATTCACATGACAAAAAGTTAAAGTACTAATTGTCTGCCTCCCCCCCCCCCCCCCGATAAAATGGTCCAAAAAAATAGTCCAAAAAATGCTCCAAGAAATGCTCCAAAAAATAGTCTAAGGGTCCAATGATCTAGTCCATATGTTACCCTAAATCTTTTTTGTCATATAATCGTTATATACACACATTTGAATCCAATAAATCTATGAAATAGGGCAATAACTATTTTTATTTCATTATAAATTCATTTATTTTCACTATTCGTCACAATTCGCGACTATTCGGTTACTATTCGGATTTTATCACTGGCCACTTCTGTTGCAAAGCTAGACACCGTACCCCTTTCGACACCAAAT
>NW_027078168.1:5225-10011 GCF_036669915.1 Pocillopora verrucosa | reverse complement strand
AACACTGAATCCCTATCCCTAAGCCAAATCCAAAAACCCTAAACCCAGAACCCTAGACCAAATCCCGAGACCCTAAACCCAAAACCCTAAGCCAAATCCCATACCCTAAACCCAAAAGGCTAAGAAAAACCCCAAACTCTAAACCCCAAACTCTAGGCCAAATCCCAAAACTATAAACCCAAAACCGTAAGCCAAATCCAAAAACCCTAAACCCAAAACCCTACGCCAAATCCCAAAACCCTAAACAAAATCCCGAAACCCTAAACCCAAAACGCTAAGCCAAACCCAAAACCCTTAGCCCCAAACCCTAAGCAAAATCCCCAAGCACTAAACCCAAAACCCTGAGCCAAATCCCAAAACCCTAAATCCCTAACCCTAAACAAAATCCCGAAACCTTAAACCCAAAACGCTAAGCCAAACCCAAAACCCTAGACCCCAAACCCTAGGCAAAATCCCCAAGCACTAAACCCAAAACCCTAAGCCAAATCCCAAAACCCTAAACCCAAACCGCTAAGGAAAACCCTAAACCCTAAACCCCAAACCGTAGGCCAAATCCCAAAACCCTAAACCCAAAACCCTAAGCCAAATCCAAAAATCCTAAACCCAAAACCCTAGGCGAAATCCCAAAACCCTAAATCCAAAACCCTACTTCAAATCCAGAAACCCTAAACCCAAAACGCTAAGCCAAACCCAAAACCCTAAACCCCAAACCCTAGGCCAAATCCCAGAGCACTAGATCCAAAACCCTAAGCCAAATCCCAAAACCCTAAAACCAAAACCCTAAGCCAAGTCCCGAAACCCTAAACCCAAAAAACTAAGCCAAATCCCAAAACCCTTAGTCAAATCCCAAAACCCTAAATACCAAACCTTAAGCCAAATCCCGAAACCATAAATCCCAGACCCTCACCCAAATCCCAAAACCCTAAGCCCCAAACCCAAGGCCAAATCACAAAACCCTACACCCAAAGCCAAATCCCAAAGCACTAAACCCAAAACCCTAAGCCAAATCCCAAAATCCTAAAATCCAAACCCTTGGCCAAATCCCAAAACTCTAAACCCAAAACCGTAAGCCAAATCCAATAACCCTAAACCATAAACCCTACCCAAAATCTCAAAACCCTACACCAAATCCCGAAACCCTAAACCCCAACACTACACCAAATCACAAGACCCTAAACCCAAAACGCTCAGCCAAACCCTTAACCCTAAACCCCAAACCCTAGGCCAAACCCCCAAGAACTAAACACAAAACCCTAAGCCAAATCCCAAAACCCTTAAACCAAAACCCTAAGCCAAGTCCCGAAACCCTAGACCCAAGAAACTAAGCCAAATCCCAAAACCCTAAGTCGAATCCCAAAACCCTAAACACCAAACACTAAGCCAAATCCCGAAACCCTAAATTCCAAACCCTAACCCGAATCCCAAAACCCTAAGCCCCAAACCCTAGGCCAAATCCCAAAACCCTAAACCCAAAACGCTAAACCAAAACCCCGAAACCCTAAACCCTAACCCTAGGCCAAATCCCAAAACCCAAAACCCTAAACCCAAAACCCTAAGCCAAATCCCCAAACCTAAAACCTTACGCCAAATCCCAAAACCCTCAACCCCAGACCCTAAACCAAATCACAAAACCCTAAACCCAAAACGCCAAGCCAAACCCTAAGCCCTAAGCCCTAAACCCTACACCCTAACCCTAGGCCAAATCCCAAAACCCTAAACCCAAAACCCTAAGCCAACTCCCAAAACCCTAAGCCAAATCCCCAAACCCTAAACCCAAAACCTTACGCCAAATCCCAAAGCCCTAAACCCCAGACCCTAAGCCAGATCACAAAACCCAAAACGCTAAGCCAAACCCTAGGCCAAACCCCAAACCCCAAACCCCAAACCCTAGGCCAAACCCCAAACCCCAAACCCTAGGTCAAACTCCAAACCCTAAACCCCAAACCCTAGGCAGCATCCCAAACGCCTACGCCAGATCCAAAAACCCTAAACCCTGAGCAAAATCCCAAAACCCCAGACTCAAAACCCTGAGTCGCATCCCAAAACCCTAAACTCAAAACGCTAAGCCAAACCCTAAACCCAAAACGCTAAGCCAAACCCTAAACCCTAAACCCTAGACCCTAGACCCTAGACCAAATCCCAAAACCCTAAATCCCAAACCCTAAGCCAAACCCCAAAACCCTACGTCAAATCCTAACACCCTAAACACCAAACCCTAACCCAAATCCCAAAACCCTAAGCCCCAAACCCTAGGGCAAAGCCCAAAACCCTAAACCCAAAGCCAAATTTTAAAGCACTAAACCCAACACCCTAAGTCAAATCCCAAACCCTAAAACCAAGACCCTAAGCCAAATCCCGAAACCCCAAGCCCAAAACACCAGACCAAATCCCAAAACCCTAAATCCCAAACCGTAAGCCAAACCCCAAAACCCTACGTCAAATCCTTACACACTAAACACCAAACCCTAACCCAAATCCCAAAACCCTAAGCCCCAAACCCTAGGTCAAAGCCCAAAACCCTAAACCCAAAGCCAAATTTTAAAGCACTAAGCCCAACACCCTAAGTCAAATCCCAAAACACTAAAACCACGACCCTAAGCCAAATCCCGAAACCCCAAGCCCAAAACACCAGACCAAATCCCAAAACCCTAAACCTCAAACCCTAAGCCAAATCCCAAAACCCTAAGCCCCAAACCCTCAGCCAAGTCCCAAAACCCTAAGCCAAGTCCCAAAACCCTAAGGCCCAAACCCTTTGCCAAGTCCCCAAAACCCTAAACCCGGGCCCAAATCCAAAACAGCCTAAACCTAAGCCAAATCCCTAAACCCTAAGCCAAATCCCAAAACCCTAAGCCCCCCGAACCGTAGACAAAATCCCAAAACCCTAAACCCCAAACCCTACGCCAAATCCCAAAACCCTAAACCCAAACCTAAACGTAAAAACCCTAAGCAACCCAACGCCCTAAAGTCCAAAACCCTAAGCCACATCCCAAAACCCTATACTCTTAACCCAAAACCCCTAAACCCACATGCCACACCAAAAAATCCTTACACTCTCAACCCTAGACCAATAAAACAAACCCCAAAACGAAACCCCAAACCCTAAAGCTCAGACGAAAATCCTAAACCCAAAACTCTTAACCCAAAATCCAAATCCCAAATTCCTAAGCAAAAACCCCTAACATTAAAGAACAACCTAAGACCCCTCACCCTAAAACCTACAATCAAATCCCTAAACCCAAAACTTGAAACCGTAAACCAAAACTCTAAGCCAAAACCCAAAACCCTAAGTCAAATCCCAAAATCCTAAACCCAAAGCCAAATCCCAAAATCCTAAACCCAAAGCCAAATCCCAAAACCCTACGACCCAAACCCTAAGCCAAATCCAAAATCCTTTGACCCCAAACTCAAAGCCAAATCCCAAAACCCTATGCCCCAAACCCTAGGCCAAAACCCTAAGCTCAATCCCAAAACACAAAGAAAAATCCCAAAACCCTAAGCCCTAGACTAAATCCCAAGGCCCTAAACCCCAAAGCCAACACCAAATCCCTACACCCCAAACCCAAAGCCAAATCCCAAAACCCTAAGCCCCAAACCCTAGACCAAATCCCGAAACCCTAAACCCCAAACCAAAACCCTACACCCTTAGCCAAATCGCAAAACCTTAACCCCAAGATTCTAAGCAAAATACCAGAACCCTTAATTTAAAACACTAAGCAAAATATCAAAACTTTAGGACTCAAACCCTAAGCCAAATCCCAAAACCGTAAGACCCAAACCCTAAGCAAAATCCCAAAGTCCTAAACCCAAAACCCTAAACCAAATCCCAAAACCCTAAGCCCCAAACCCTAGGCCAAATCCCAAAACCTTAAACCCAAACCCTAAGTCAATTCCCAAAACCCCAAGCTCCAAACCCCAAGCAAAATCCCAAAAGCCAAAGCAACAAACCCTAAGCCAAATCCCAAATTCCTAAACCCAAAACTCTAAGACAAATCCCAAAACCCTATGCCCCGAAGCCTAGGCCAAAACCCTAAACCCTAAGCTAAATCCCAAAACCCTAAACCCAAAATATTAAGTAAAATCCAAAAATCTAAGCCCTAGAGCAAATCCCAAAACCCAAAGCCCCAAATCCTAGGCCAAATCCCAAAACCCTAAACCTCAAATCCTGGGCCAAAACACTAAAGCCTTAGCCAAATCGCAATACCCTAACCCCAGAACACTAAGAAAAATCCCAAAACCCTTAATCCAAAACACCAACCAAAATCCCAAAATCTTGAGGTTAAAACCGCCTAGCCAAATCCCAAAACCCAAAGACCCAAACCCTTAGCCAAATCCCAAAACCACAATCCCAAAGCCAAATCCTAAAACCATAGGACCCAAACCCTAGGCCACATCACAAAACCCTAAACCTCAAACCCTAGTCCAAAATCTTCAGCCCTAAGCCAAATCCCAAAGCCCTACACCAAAAACTCTACGCAAAATCCCAAAAACCTACGCCCAACACCCTACACCAGATCCAAAAACCCTAAGCCCCAAGCCCTAGCCAAATCCTAAAACCTTAAACCAAAACCCTTAGCCAAATCCTTAAACCTTAAACCCAAACCCTAAGCCAAATCTAAAGACCAAAAGCCCCAAACCCTAGGTCAAATACCAATAACCTAAGTGCCAAATCCTACGCCAAATCAAAAAAACCCCAGACCAAAAACGCTGAATCAAATCCACAAACCCTAACCATAACCCTAACCCTAAACCTAACCCTTCAAGCAATAACCCTAACCCTAACCCTTAA
>NW_027078167.1:0-26328 GCF_036669915.1 Pocillopora verrucosa | reverse complement strand
CCGGTTGTAGCGTTGCAGTTGTGTCTTCCGTTGTAGTTATGTCCTCACACCTAATAACCAATAGAATGCGGTTTTATTTCTTCCAATCAAAGTGCGTTGTGAACGTGTCTTCTGCGTGTCACTTCCCAACTAGGGGAGGGATGCAATGCAAAATTGTGAGACTATCGTTAAGTTTTCCGCGCTCGAAGGTTGAGAATTTCATGGGCTATTCTTGTTTCATGGGCTTATCCTTGATGCCTTTTGGGACACTTCGGATTGTTGAAAGATTAATATTCTTGTTGCGTTTTTAAGCGCGAAGTATCAGTGAAATTTTCTTCGATACGTTGGAAAGGTTAGGAAGACGAGAATTTGACATTGCCTCGTAGCTTCCCTTATTGGTTTGGAGTGTGCTGGTGATCGAAGTTGTGCTTTTTTGTCGGAACTACTAAAGGAAGGTAAGGTTTCGGTTGCATTTTATGCTAGTATTTTGTTAAATTCAAATATTACAACCATTCTTCAAAGATCACGTTCAAGTTTTGGGCTTAATACTGTAGATTTCATGCGACAGCATGGCGAAGCGTGCGAGTAACTACTAACTTGGATTCATTGAATCCTTCAGTGTCGAGGGCTGATTTTTATATTTTGCGTGGGACATGTAAAACTAGATGTTACATAATTGAAAAACAGGGCAGATCTCGGTGTTTCAATGCCCAAAAATGTGTGATTTTCTCCATCTCATTGTGCCTACAATGATGGCTATTATGGATACAGTGGAAGACATGTATTCATTGTAAATGTATGGGACTACGCAAAAATTCAACCTCTGGTATGGTTGATGTCAAATATCACATATCCTGGGAGGTTAACTCACAAACTGCTAACTCGTATGATGAAGATCTGGTCTCTTTCATAAAGGATAGGGTGCTGTCTCCCAATGCTCTCCAACAAGTAACAGTTGGGTTACAATATATTAAATCATTCTCTTTGCTCACCCAGAAGGGACAGAATTGCAGCAAAATTACTCTTCACTTAATAATTAGTGCTTTGCTATTTAAATCAGTGGCTGACATATGCCACTTTCTTTATTTTGATCAATTTAGAGTAAAGTCCCCTGTACCAAATTATAAGGAATATGATAACAATATGTATGTTATATGTTACCACATTATCCATACTTTTTCAGCTATGTTTCACAAACATTAAAATGAAATAAACACTAATTCATGCAGAAATGAATACTTAATTCAATACAGACTATTGCCTACTATTAGCAATTATTGCTCCTACATGTGTTAGCAAGAACTTGGTCTTGTTGGCATTCATTGTGAGCATTTGGCGATCTGTATATTAGTGGAGAAACTCTCTGCAACTATCTTTGCTAAGAAAATACCAATCCTTTCACCCTTACTAAATATCATTCATACAGGCATGGATGAGAACCAGCAGCAAAGCAAAGAAAACAAAAGTGCTGATGAGGTGGTAAGCTCTATTCTAAACATTTTCTTGGCGAATTATGCACTAGTTATAAAAAGGTATATGTTGTGCTTAATTTTTGTCCTTGGTATAAACATCATTTTCCTTTGGTTTTGTCAATGATATGAATGAAAAATGCATTTTGTGTAAAGAAAGATAAAATTTAGCTCTTAGCCTAAGTTATGATGAGATGATGTGTCACTATCAATTTGGCCTCTGTTAAAAGTAAAAGAATTAAACTAAGGATAAAACTAAACCACAGCATACCTATACTAAACCCTCAGCCTATTTGTATCAATATTACTATTTTTTCTGGTGTTCACCCAATAGATTCAATCCACTCACAGACAAATATGGCACCTGTGCATTTTACTATTACTCTTAGGCTAAGGCACTCGTAGAAAGCAATATTTCACAAAACAACAACATTATGTATGCAAGGTTTAAATTTTTCAGACCTTTACTGCTTGTTTTTATGATTGGTTCCAGTATTTTCTTGCACAAAGAGTTCTGGTTGAATGTACCAGTCACCATGTTTTTTGGTATGGTGGTTTACAGTAATTGTTGTATGAAGTAACCTTCACCAATATTAATTTTGTGAACTTGTCACTGACAAAGAGCTAGTTCATGATTAGACATTGATCGTTTCATTAATTGCCATGCTCTACATTTATCATTGAAGTACTGATTAACTCCTTTGCCATCAGTAATTGCATTAAAGATACTGTGTTAGAAATCACAGCACTGTACCCCAAAATCTAATGTCGTCCTCAGCACAATCTCATTTTTTGAGCAAGGCAAAAGTAAAAATCAAACAAGACCACACAGACATCATCACAGAGACAACATTGCTATGTATAATGTTTATATAGTTAGTTACATAAAAGGTACTCTATTCATTAATTCAGTGTCAATACTCACCCTCGTAGCAGCTATAATTTTTAGCCAACTTGGGAAATAGTGGCCTAAAATGGACCCTTTTGGACATCTGAACTTTTAAATTTCCAGGGGAAGGTTCCCCAGACTTTGCCATCCAAGTGGGAATAAATGGCTGTCACACTGTCATTTTGGTCCCTCCCAGCTGCTCAAACGTTGTCCCTCCTTTCCACAATCTTACCAAAGCCCCCATATGTGTAGTAATAAAAACATTGAAGTGAAGTGTGCTATCTCAGCAAGAGGTGATAATCATGCACACTTTTAAGTGAGTCATCATAGCAGATGTTTGGTGAGGTATTGCATTCTGTGCTCAAAATCTAGTTCATGTAGACCTGGGAAAAAAGAATGGGGTGTAGCAGCCATTCATGTTGTTTAATTGCTCTAAGCTCTAATTCGATACTACTGTTCATTTGGCTATCTTTCTTGCCAATACTGTTTCATTATTTGAGTTTTCTTGAAGACACTTCCCATTGAGAAGAAGCATTATATGTGTTTACAAATTAGAAGTAAAGAAAAGTGAAAAAAAAAATAGGAGAGTGACAGGATGGTATCAAAGACAGTGGTACAATTTTTTTTTGCAGGGGGGTCATTTTTTTATTTTTGAATCAGAGTTTTAGCCTAAGTATGTCTAAGTTTCTACACTTGTTGTTTAGTCTTGTGACTTCTTGCTTTAAGAAGTGAGGTAAAATTGTTTGAATTTGTTTTTTTCATTACAGCCACTTGAGTCTGTAAATGGAAAGAAAACACTGAAAAATGACGGTAGGGAATACATTGCTTGCACTATAAAGTATTGAAAGTAATTTGCAACTCTCCATATTTGTTATTTGTAATTGACATGCTTTGCACAGGTGTTGTGGGGTTAGTGGAGAAGTTAACTGTATTTCAAAAATTAAATCACTTTAAATTGCAGTGAAAGCTATTACTTTTATAGTTATAAAAGTATCAAAGGTAACTTCTCTGAGAACCTTCTCCAGTGTCTGTGATATAGAAGTGTCCACTAAATATAGGTTCATTTATTAAGAAATGTGGGAAGAATAGTATGCAACTGAAAATACAAGTAAGGACTGGAAAAGAATATTTATTCCTTGCTAGTAATCTCAGAACAGCTGTGTGGAGCTGGAAATTAACAGTGCTGGAATACAACAGTAAATCCTGCTGATAAACTGAGAACAGCTGTGTGGGGCTGGAAATTAACAGTGCTGGAATACAATAGTTAACTCCTGCTGAGAAACTGAGAACAGCTGAGAGGGGCTGGAAAATAACAGTGCTGGAATACAACAGTTATCCACTACTGAAATTCAGAAACAGGAAACTTTTAAATACTTTTGTGCAACAATATACTGAGCATGCAGTAATATCTTCCATTGCCTCAATTCCAGTTACTTGTAGAAAGGTCATCTCTGAACCATTAAATAGGATCTGTTTTACCCGTTATGGAAGAAAAAATCTTAACCCTTTAACCCCTAAAAGTGACCAGCTTCTAATTTCTCCTTACAATATCTCCCCTGAATCAAACATTGAGTTCATGAGAATAAAGGAAATGACCAACAATTTATAAATCTCTTGATTTTTATAAAAACTCTCTTTGTCAGGGCTTCAGGAAATGTATAGAGAACAGTATGGAGAATATGCATAATGATGTTAGGGTGTAAAGGGTTAATCAATAAATGTATGTTAAAGGTAGCAATCTTCTATAACTATTACTTATTCACAAATACTATATTTTATTTAGCAGATTGTAGCTTCAATGGATGCCAGAAATATTTTTATGAAAAACTGGCAGATACAGTTTTGTATTGTACTCCAGGATATACATCTTTCCCAAAAGATGGTATTTCTTCAGAGAAGAATGAAAACTTAAATGCTTTCTTTAATCAGTATAAAAGACGATTTTTTGAACGACGTAGCCTGAAAAGACCAGTCTACACACTAAAACTTGACCAAGAAGGTAAGATTGTCCGTGACAAAAATGGCATCCTTGTTGTTTTGGTCAACAGTTATGTTCAAGGAGAGCTTAAGACTACAAAGCAACTTCTCTACAGAGAGGCTGTAGATGGTGTATTAAGCAGTTTACACTACATTAAAGGTGTCCTTGGAGAGGATACTTGCCTCCCTGGAGGGGTGAATGCCTTGAGTAGGCTATTCAATCAAAAATATGTATTTAAGGGTATTTTCAACCTTATTAGGGCCTTCTTGGCTCGATGCTCAACATGTCAGGTCAACAACCCCTTGCCAATGCGAGTGCTTCCCCCTCCTGTCCCCATTAGATCTTTTCGCCCCCATTCCAGACTACAGTGTGACCTTATTGACATGGCCCCAAAGAAGCACCGTAGTTTTATGCAGAATAATTGTTGGAGCTACCGTTACATTCTAACAGTCAAGTGCTGTTTCTCGAAGTTTTGTTGGCTGTTCCCGTTAAAAACAAAGTCTGCAGAAGAAGTGTATGCCGTTCTGAAGGCCTTGTTCATCAAGGAAGGGTCACCTACTGTAATTCAGTCAGATAATGGTGGTGAATTCATTGGAGAGGTAGTGCAAAAACTTTGCAAAGAATTTGAAGTTTGCATGGTTCATGGTAGGCCACACCACCCACAGTCTCAAGGCCAGATAGAAAATCTCAACAAGCAAGTCAAAAGGTTACTTGCAAGGTTTTTACAACAGTTGCCTAGAGATCTTCAGGCCAATGTCTGGCCTTTACTACTCTCTGCTATTGCAGACCTTTTGAATTGCAAGTGGCACAGCACAATTAATGATGTGCCTTTTCGAATATATAAGAACCGTGAGCCTTCCTGCTTGGTGGACTACATCATCCCAGATGATAGTATGTGGACAGAAAGTATTGAAGATGGTTGCCTTGAGGATTATGAATTTTCATCAGAAGATTTCATTGAACTTGAGAGACATGGGGAAAGCACTTCCATGGATAAATCTAAATTAGAAGAGATAACAGAGGCCATCCTGCAAATTTCTTCTGAGACCATATTATTGTCCTCATTGGGTGTTTCAGCTAAGCAGCTGTCAGCAGCTGTTAAGAAGATAGTGCAAGGAAATTCACATTCTCCACCTTCTCACAGTCACAACAACATCCCACTTCAATCAGTGGATTCAGAGGCAGAATTCCAGGTAGAGAGCATCACCAAATACCTCTTCAACTTGAGTGAAGAATACAAATCTAAGTTGGTGGATGTGCTTGAAGCAACAGAACACACCATTCAAAAGAATCACAAATGGGCTCTTAAGAGGGCTAAAGAGCGGGAATTTAAGGTGGGAGACAAAGTTCTCTTCCAAAATCCACGTTCAGAAGGATTGCATTTTTCAAAGCCAGATCCCTTTCAGCCCTTGAATGTTCTGGGGGTCATCAAAGAGGTGCGTCCTGGAGGAATGTTCAAGGTGGAGATAGAATGTGGAGAGCAATTGGTAGTTAAATCCATTTTTGGTGGCCAGATGGTTTTGTTCAAGGAAAAGCAGTGTGAACTTCCCCTTTGTGAAACACCCCCCAAGTTATCTTTGCTGAATATGCACAATTTCATTTCAGAGTTTGGCCTAACTGTGCGTAAGGAGATGTATAATCGAAGTCTAAGGTTGAGGAAAGTGGCTCACCATAGAAGTATTGATGATTTATTGAAGAGTTATTGTCAGGTTCTGGATTATGGACTCCTTGCCATGGTATCGTCGTTTTCTGACAGAGAGGAAGAAGAAGCTTTGTTTCACCAGAAGTTTGTAACTGGCCTTCAAACTTTACAGGCTTCGGGTTTTCAGTACTTTCTCTATGGTACAATCTTTTGGGAGAGAGACAGAAAGCAAAACCTGGGAAAGTCAATTCTAAGTCATCTCACCAGTTACGAGGAGCACTCTGACTGCTTGTCGTGCGTTGGAGAGCAAAAAGAAACTCCATGCTTTCATCCCTGCTGCCAGAATCTTGTGCTTCAGATGGCTGTTAACTGTGGGCTCTTCTGTGTAACAATAGATGGTTGCATTGTACCATCTGATGATAGTATAATGAAAACATCTCAGACAGCTCCAAAGGAAACCCCTCTGTTAAGTAGCCATACAACTGAGGCTAGTACTTCATGCCATGATAAAGACAGTATCAAAAGACCTAGCACCCAAGTCGGTGTTGATGAGCCAGTGTTCAATAAGGATGATCTGCTTGACCATACAAATGATGTAAATGTTGATGTTGGATCCAACAGATGCAGTACACCCCAAGGAAGTCTGAAAACCCATGAAGTCACCCTTGGTGAGCCATCCACATCATTGCTGTTCATGCCAGGAAGCAATCAAGGAATGCTATGGAAGCCAGCTGAGTTGAAGGACAAGTGTCAGCAACATCTAGAGAACATTGATCCTTATTGCAGTGAACTGGCCAAGTTTGTAATGCCCTTGAAGGGCTTTCTTGCAGCCATAAATCCTTCTCAAGATAATGCCACAGAAAGAAGTAACTTGAGGTACTTTTTAAAGATTATTGACAAGCATGCAAATAAAGATGTACAGAGCCAAGTGCGCCTAAGTAGCAACAATGGCAGTCAGGAGTGTATGCAAGTTCAAGGGTACAGCTCATTCTGTGGACTTTGTGCAATGAACAATGCAATAGGTTGTTCCAGGAAAGGACCTACTATGTTCAATTTGTTTGACCTAGATTTGGCAGCAGACATCATTTGGTTAAAACAGGTTTGTGAAGTTGGCTGTGGATTTTCTGTACCTTTAGAGCCTATGCGGGGTCTTGATGGTGACTACAGTATTTTAGCAATGGAGGAGGCAGCAATTAGGAAGAACTGTACATTTCAAAGACTAGATTTACCCTTGAGGGCACTTGTGGATGGTGCTGCAATTAATTCCCTTGACACCAGCAGTCTCCAGGAATTTTATTCCCTTCTTCTGGGATTGTTCCAGGCAGATGAGAGACCATCACTCATTTTGAGGACAAAGGAATATCACTTTGTTACTCTGCTCTTTAAAGCAGATGCAATTGTACTTCTTGATAGTCGCAGGACATCTGCTCTTCCACTGTCCCTTAAAGATGGCCGAGGTTACATTCAGAGAGAAGCATATCAGAACCCAGATTTTGCTGCTGTAAACCTTCAAGGGCCTGGAACTTATGGCAATCCTGTGAGAGTGAATGACTTGCCAGAAGTTAAGCTGCACACAAATTTTCATTGCACACTGGATGAGGTGTGGGATTTAAGCAGTACTGTAAGTGATGATACCATCATTGCCACACTCCATGGACAAGTCAAAGCAAAAGATGTTCGTACCCTCAAGCCAGGTAACCAAATAAATGATGTTGTGATCAACTACATTGGTCCATTCTTAATGAGTCAGAAAAAGGATGTGTATGTGGCAAGCACCTTTTGGCTAAATCACTGCAGCCAAGAGCTGGGTGTTAAGGAAATGCTTAGGTGTGATTTTCACAAGTATGAAAAGTTTGTATTTCCTGTTCATTGCCCTGGTCACTGGTGGTGTGTCTTAATAGACAGGCCAATGAAGTTGTATGGGGAATTTGACTCCCTTTGTAAAGATCGAAGGAGTGATTATGTTTTTCAGGTCTTGTGCAGGGAATTCAAAACTGCAAATATTGATATTTCTTCATTTCGAAGGTTAAGTCAGGAGGAAAGAGAAAAGTTGCCTTCTCAAGGACAGAATGTTTTTGACTGTGGTGTCTTTGTGTTGGGTTTTATCAGTGCATTTGTCAACAACTTGGAAATGAATTTCAGCTTAAGGGATATGCCATTCCTGCGGAATTCATTTGCGAAAATTATCATGAATGGGCAACCAGTATGTGACATTAAAAATTGTCCCAGTACCCAAGAAAGTTGTCATCCAGCTTGTGAAGAAGGTGGCCATGGAAGTGTCCTTGGGCTAGTTGGTTGCTCTACCATTGAAACTATGAGATGTAGGGGTCAAGAGAATATTTGCAGTGACAAAGAATCTGGAGTAAGTGGTACAGGACTTATACATTGTGCTGGTGAAAACAGCAGTGCAAGAATAGGTGAAGATGGAATTAAGAAATGCAGAACAGGAGTGAGTCCATTTAGTCCTGACAAAACCATGGAAGAGGTTTCTGTTGGTTTTGGTGTTGCTTTTCCTGGTAAGTATGAATTAGGGGATTTTGAGAAGGATTATGAAGATATGGAAGATGATCCATTTGTTGTCCCCCCTCCTCTTCTGCCATTAGACATTCAACTACGGGACAAAGACACAGAGTTGTCAAATGAAAACAATATTCAAGGTAATTAATATGTTGACCATTTTCACTCTTTGTCTCTTTGTTTTTATAATATGAATTTTTTTGCTATATTGTTCCATAATTATTCATCTCTATAAACCTTGTTTTTTTGTTATTTGCTAAAGAAAGCATTGTTGTGCCTTTTTACAGCCAGTGAACCAGATGATGAAGATTTGGTGTTGTATGAGCTCCTCAAGCCTCCTTATGATGCTTCTCACGAGGTATGCAGAATTTGTGAGTGATCTGTGGTTTTCTTCTGCTTGGGTTTTCTCTTACATTATTATTATTATTATTATTATTATTATTATTATTATTATTATTATTATTATCATCATCATCGTCATTATCATTATTATTTTTTTTACCGCTGTTGTTGTTGTTGTTGTATACTATGCAGAGATGTTCTTGTAACATGCCCAGTAGTTTAGGGGAATATCATTATTATTATTACTATTATTATAATCATTTTATATTATGCAGAGATGTTCTTGTTAACATGTCAAGTAGTTTAGGGGAATATCATTATTGTTCTTATTATTAAATTATTATTATTATTATTATTATTTTAGTACTATTACTTTTGTGTTTTGTTTCCCTTTGATGACTAGTTTTGGATGTTTTTTATTGCCTTGTGTCTGCAATGAATTTTAAGTTAAATTATTATAAATACATCTAATGATTAATAGTCCTTTAATTGCTAAATTTGTTTGTTGGGTTAACATAACAATGTGGTTGTTTTCATTGTCCCTTGAGTTAATTTATAGCATATCATCATTAACATACTGATACTTGGTAAGTGGTACTTACCCGATGAAATTAAGCCAAATGTGCATTTTAATACGAATTTGGTGAAGACAGTCTTTCACAAGCCAAGTGTCATTAGATTTTCTTTCCTAATGGAGACTGATTTTCTTCACAGCTTCCAACCCTACAGATGCTCTATTCTAAAGAAGAAAGGAAGGTATTCCAAGGCCTTAACCCCATCACTGAGCAATATCTTTTCAAACTAAGGAAGGAGAAAGGGATAAATGTTCCAAGAGGGTGTTACCATGCAGTGATGACAACAGAAGAAATGGTAGATTTTGATTACTGGAGGCAGGTAAGGAAGGGAAAGTCGAGACAAAGATTTTTCCATTACAGGTGGGATAGAGCCTTCGAAGTTTGGACCAAGGAGACCACAGAAGAGTTGATAGATGTGGCAAGTATCTTAGAGCGAGTTGATAGTGATGGATGGGTCTTATTGAACATCACAGAACAGTATCACTATGAAATGTGGAGAGACTGGAAATGGAGGCAACTTGAGGAGAAAGACCTTTTGTAATTTTAAATAAAATCAATAAGGCAAGCTATTTGGCACAGTGTAATACTAATAATTAACCCTTTAGCTCCCATGTGTGACCAAGACAGAATTTCTCTTTACACTATCAATACAATATCAAGCAGACAAGTGATGAGAATGAAGAAAATTATTGATAAGGGGATTATTAGTTGATCCAATACCAAATTCTCAAAACTAACATCACAAGAACTATATGGCAGACAGTAAGGAGAAATACTAATGAGATCTTGGGAGTTTAAGGGTTAAACACTTAATGGGTCATGTGTTCATTCTAACAGTTTCAATTGGGTTTTGAAGCATGCTTAATTCAAGTCATATCCAAAATTCCCTTGCTCCACATTGTGAATTGTACTTAGACATGGCCAGAGAACATCAACAGAGAATGTGACCTCTTAAGCATGTTCGCATCAGACCTATGAATTTGTCCACAAAACTTCCTTTGGAATTGTTGAGTTCCAGAGTTTCACATCTAGTGCATTTCCAGAGCAGTAGAATTTAAAAAAATTGACACAAACATTTAAATTGCAAAGAATTTATTTAAAACCTTTATGTTTACAGCAACCCACATAAAAAGAAATCTTACCAACAATTATGAATGAATTAGTGAATAAAATAGCCTTGACTCCTCAATCTGGTGTCAACTGCTTTATTTTATTCAAAAGTATATAAGGGTAAATTGGAGAGTTACTTAATGTGATCTGTGAAATAATATTGAATAATTAGAGCCAAACAGTTGCAAGTAAGTAGGAAGGTAGAATGGATTTATGGTATATTAGTGCACTATGGTCCACTTTAAATTTCACAAATTCCAAAAAAACTATTTCACCTGAAGTTATTTGCTTGAATTATTTGTAGTGAAGATGTTTATTTCCATAGAAGTGTTGCATGTTCAAGTACAACTGGAGCAGTTTTTTTTTTAACTATCCATTTGTGTTCGTTAAATGAGCAATTTCAGCTTGAATTTTTAGTTAGATTAATTATGGATTGCACATGTTGTGTGCACAAGTGTTTATTTGTTGCAAACACTTACAGTGTATCCTATTTATCAAGAGAATTTTGTCAACAAAGGACATCATAGCAGGAAAAAGGTAACCAAAATTTGTATGAAACATTAAAAAAGGAACAACTAGCGTGATTTTACTTAACCCATGAAACAGTATGTAAACAAACCTGTATGACACCAGCGGCATGTTTGATTGTTGGATCACCCCCATGTTGTGTGTGGAAAACATGACATAAGCCAAAAATTTTTGTAACGCATAGTAGTCTATGATCAATTTCATTGGTTGGAGAAAATCACTCTATGTTCATCTACAATATCTTGTCGAGAAATAAATTATGACAGAGCTTTGCCTTAGCATGAGCATGAATGATATTACTCAATTGTCTTCTTTAGTGAGGCATGTAATTGATGAGGAGAAAGTAATACCTGTTTATATTGTCATCTGTTAAAAATTTGATTAAATCTGAATTACTTAGGGTTGGTTTTCTTTATTTCCTCATATAGGCATCTCGCTTTTTGGGCAGATGTCTCTCTGGAATGAAATTTATTTTTTTCCATTTTCATCTTAATCGGAAAGGCCAAAAAATACAACAACAAAAACCACATCAAGTCTAATATTAAGGCGACAAAGTCTCTGTGAACCAGTTTAATTGCAGTATTACTCAGAGTGCTTTTCAATTGAGTACTGTGAAACCAAAACCAAAGTAACTGCAATGGCCAGTCAGAAAAAGGGAAATATCACATGGAACCAATCAGGACTCAAAGTAAATACATGCAAATGGCCTGAAGTGCAGAAAAATGCGAGGAACAAAGTTATGATTGATTTTGGGTTTGCATCTGATTGGTTGAGAGGGTGGCACAAGATTTCTGGGCCAATCACAGAGCATACTTGGGCAAAACCATCACAATCTTGGATTACTTTTGACACTCAATTGAAAATTGCTCTATCCAAAGCGGTTCCTTGCTTTTCTTTTGAGGCATATATTATGTCTCTCAAAGGGGACAGTGGGTTTAATTCACATTTGAAATCCAAATTCAAAGAATTTTTAGCACACTTAAACAAACGTGGGTGACACTGCCATAGGTTCAATTTTTCTAGGTTCAAAAAATTTTTAAAGTAGTCTTTTGAGTTTCGTTCAAGATTGCAATTAAAAATAGAGAGAACCTTCAAATTCTCACACACTGGTAGAACTTCCAGTGCAGAATCAACATTTTCTTGATTGAGGGTATGTACATTTCCTCCAATTTCCAGAACCCTAAGAACATAGGAAAAAATGTATGAATAAATTATTAACTTGCATTGAGATTATTGTCAAGTGATTACAACCCCCTGAAAGTAAATAGAGAAGATCTACGTTTTCTCGTGTTTGTGTCGTTCGTTTCGCTAAGACAGAGAATCATTCAAGGATTCAGAGTTATACCATTCCATATGATTTTAGGGACGAAGGTGATAGCACGCTCACAACACGCTTCCAATCGAAAACAAAAGAAACTGGCTATAACGCTTGCTGAACATGCTAAAACACAATTTGCCCATGCTTTTATTTCTTATAACACTCTACAAAAAATAAAGCTAGCGCCGTTGAACAGTGAAGCGCGAGCAGGCAAACACGCAAAGCGTGTTAACCTTCGAATACAAAAGCTAGCGTAATAGCGGGCACAGCATAGTAGCGTGTAACCCGGTGTGCAGCACGCATGTTAACTGAACCTAACGCTTAGTCATTACACAGTCAATGTACTCTCATTCTTACGGTAAAAACCGAACCTCCCATCGGTGTTTATATCTTAAAAAACAAAGTTGAAACATTTGGCCGCGAACGAGTTGCAAGGATTCAAGGCAGACACTTCAATTACTTTTTTTTTATGTGGAGTGGTTACTTTTGATGATATTTGTAGTATGTTGAAGCACAAAATGTAACTCAGTGCCAGACGAATTGCGCCGATCGCGTAAACAACCAAACATGTGCAAGATATTCATAAAGCGCCATAACATATAGCCGGTAAAGGCCGAAACATATGTGTAAAAGTTTATTCCATCGGATGACCAGAGCGATTTTTAGGGGATGATAAACAAAATCAACAGTAAGGAACAATTTTTTTTTCAACAACTCTTTGTTTCTGGGAGCACTACGACTCTCAAACGATTGTTTTCTCTTAATCACGCGCTCAGTCACGTGCCTGAAACTCGATTCAATCAATGCAGTAAACAATTTGCGAAACGGGAACTTATATAAGATTACGTGATGGTGTATAACTTTTGAAGGCGTTAAAATTCATTTGTCGTACCATTATTTACCATTGTTTACCATTATGTAAGCTTGCCCATCACAATGAAGTGCTATTGAGTTCAAGAGGAAAACATTTGGATGAACGGCAGAAATATCTAGCTACGTTTTACTTTAGTGTGTCCTCCTGTGTTAACTTGCACGCTAAGCGTAACATCGATCACGCTTTTCAAACCGAAACAAAGACCAAGCGTGCTAACTTGACCAAAACGAAACAGTGTGTACTTATTGTTAAAAAATAATATATGCGCATATTAAACACGCTAAGCGTGTTGTGAGCGTGTTATCACCTTGTCCCTGAAATTATATGGCGGGTCACATTTGTCATTTGGAGGCAATTTAAAACTAGGAGTGCGGCTGTAGCCCTGTCGGCCACTTCCCCTCTGCGACGAAGATCTTGAATAAATCTCCTAAAAGAGACGTCTGCGATTTTTGAGATTTTCAAAAGAGACACGATGATTTTAAACCAGCCAAAACTTTTCTAAACAAAAAACAAACAAAAACAAAGCAGATACTACCCTTATAAATTAGCTTTGACAGAGCCTCAACAGAGCAAGGTTGCTGGCTCTTTCGCTGTGCGGGTACTTGTGGGGTTTTCACCATCCTGTGTATGTCATGCTTACGAGCTCAGATAGTCTAAAGAGAGCGTAAAGGCCATCTACGACTGTTACGTATTTTCTTACTTTTCGCGCGTATTTTTAGCCTTGACGCTTTGTTTGTCATCTAAAATTTCAACCCCTATCCAATCGGGATGATAGAAGCAAATAAGTTCAATTGTATACCTCAGATTCTCCAGACTTTGCCGGTTTGATGCCAAGACATTTAAAATGGCAGCCATGTGGCAAGTACCTTGCAGTGATAACTCTTCGACGTTGGGTTGTCGAGCGAGGAGCTTTGCCACTTGTACAGATGTAACATTGTTACAGTCACTGATATCCAAATATTTCAAATCGTGACATGAAAGTGATTCCAACACCTAAAAAAAAGACAGACAACGCAATCAAAAGGCAGGGCCAAGATAGTTTATAAATTCGAGATTCGAATTATCTCAAGATGGTGTCACCTTGTGACCAGACGTTAATAAGGGGAGGAGGGAGGGGAAGATGTGATGTTCTATGCTATATTTCATGGCGAATAAGGTGGCCTGATCGAGAGACAAAAGAAACAAAAATAAACAAGATATAATAGAAGTAATCAAAGATTATGAGAGAGCGTTAGATGCCCCAAATTCAAATTACTTTTCATTTCATTCATATTCATGCCTGAAATTGACAAATTTTAACGTCTGCTTTACTGCATTTGTGGCGTTCGCGTTGTTGATATCCGCGCTTTTGCTGTTATAAATAAGGATATTTAAGTCTAGCGTGAATTAATTTCCCGTGGAATTTCCTTGTTTTATTGCTAGCAAGTAGAGCGATTTTTATATGCTGCAACTGTTTCGACTGTGGTCTCGGGTCTGTTGCGTGACAGCTTCAATGTCCGTAAAATTTATATAACTTATATAATAACAGATAAGCTAACATATGGTTTGATGCTACTCTGGTTTACAGATTTAATGAGTGTAACCGAAGAAGTTACAATTCATAGACCTAACGTTTCGACACTCCTGTCTAGTTTGAATAGCCACAACGTTAAAGTTGCTCAAAAACCTTTTCAGACTTTGGGGCATATTTTCGCCAAACCCAAGGATCCTGACGATGGCGGTTTGCTTCCTGACGGCTATTTACACTTCATCAGAAAAAAAGGCCGCTAATTAGTGATCATATAAAACGACCTCTTGTTGCATCGTTTAGATCACCTTTGATGAAGGCACTAGACAGGAGTGTCGAAACGTTGGGTTTATGGATTCTAACGTCTTCGGTTACATTCATTAAATCTGTAAACCAGAGTAGCATCAAACCAAGTCTGTTTGTCCACTTGAACTTTAATATATTTTAACAGATAAGCTATTTACATTAAACTTCCATGATGCAAAACATTTTTCTTTTTACCGATAATATTCACAGTGTGGCAAAAACTTTTTTCGGTAGAATTATATATTTTTCTATGGGCAGTGTTCCAAGCTTGTTATATCTTAGTAACAAGATATATTAGAAGTAATCAAAGATTATTGGAAAGCGTTCAGACCACAGGCAACCGCAAACGAACGCAATAATAGGCTAAGCTCCAAAACTCCCGTTTGGTACTAACCTCATCGTTAACAGCTTGATTAAGGGCAGAAAGTCCCACCATTTCCAGACTGCATCTCTGGTGCAAAAATTCCTGGAGTAGTTTGGAGGATGTCAGTCGCTCGCAATAACCAAGGTTAATACCGATCAGTCCCATCGGAATGAATTCGCAGAGTTCTTCTCCACTTATATTCGTACAATAAATGTCCAGGCTTATCAGTCGGACCATATCCTTCAACGGTGCAAAGTTACTTACTTTGACACAGAATCTAAGGCTGAGAAATTTCACGTGGGTGATGTTAGACCATATGCCTTTGTTAGGAATGTAGGTCATCCTCCTCTCGAAACATCGGAAGTCAAGAAGCGTAAATGGCCTTTTAGTAGAAACCAAAATTTTGTAAAATGTTCTGCATGTTAAAGACACATTTACAAGATCCGAAGTTGAAAGAATGTTGAATAAAGCGAGAAGGCAAACGTGGGGCAAGCGGTCAATTGTCGACATCTTTACCTACAATGTTGAAACTTTTCCGATTAAACCTGTATTAGCGGTCGGAATGACTGTATGGCCGATTATTTAAGGTTGACTGCTTAGGTCAAGACAAAAGAAAAAAGCCCTTATGACCCCTTCAAGGTTGACCGCGGTGACCACTTGATAAAGGTAACACAAAGAATAATTAGAGGAAATCAAAACTTAATTCGACAGTTGACCGTTTTATAAAGGGTGACTGCCGCTTAAAAGGCATAGGTCGCACTTGGGCAAAGGTTCTATCTTGGGGAATTTTCAGTTTCGCTTTCAAGTAAGAGTTATCATAATTCAAATTCTGCGACCCACTTTTCCTTGAGTGACATAGCGTTAGGATTTATATCTTTTGAACGAAAAACAAATTAGCTAAATGCCGACACTTTTGCTGAAAAGGGTTTCCTGTAACCCAAGGCGAAATTCCAGGATTGTGCGATACACTCCTGTACGCAAAGTATCCGATCAAAGCTGGCAAAATTCAAGACAACCTAATCAGAGAAACTCTGGTTTCAGTGACTGTTGAGGTATCAAAACCACTTCAAATATTTTTCGTCGTCAGGGGGTTTAAAATATACGTCTTCGGAATTCTGATTTCCTTTTAGCACATTAAGCTTACTTTAAACCGAAATTTTTGAGCTGATTAGTTTTTTCTTGCATGGGAAAATAACCGAGATTGCATCGGTCTTCTGTTACTCTTTCGATGATTGTGAATACCGGGACCCTTTGTCACTTCACTTCCTTTTTTTTACTCAACAAAGTTTCCAACCTCTTTTCATTGCCACACCAAAGCCCTACAGCATCTCTGATGTTTTTGCCGATTTTCCAATAAACTAAGCAAATTCCTGGATAAATTCCGAAATAGAAAAGTTAGGGTGCAATTTGGAAAAGTGTCTCCTGGACAGATTTTGACCGCAAAACTTTGCCAAGTGCGATCAATTCGCAGATGTGAGAAAAGTCTTTGTGCCGTTTGCCGACAAATAGTACTTCTTTGTTCTGCTAACTGAAAAACTCACTCGCGATCACGTATGGTCCATAATCTAAAACCAACTTCGCCGAACAACTGCTGTTCTGCTCGCCTGTTTTTTTCAGGTAAGAAACATTTTCTATTTAACTTCTATGATCACGCAACGGTGATCGTACCCCATTATACGAAACCTAAAGGTTTTGTAGCTGGAAATCTCTCCCATGGAGAACTTTGTAACAGCCTGGAATACGATACATCGTATTACTACTTTTTTATGACAAAACGACTATTGCGAAAACAATTTAGTTCTAGAGGTTATTACTTTTATTCTTAAAATAAGAAAAATAATATTGTAGCTGACTAGTTAAATCGCGAACTTTTCAAAACTCATCCTTTGTTGAATACGGTAAAGAGTTTGATCGACGAAAGCACGGCAATCTAAGTTTCAGTTTATTACATTGTCCGCTGTTGTCATTAGCCGTTTGAATTTCCACGAGTATAAGCGTTGTTCGGGTATCCTCGCTGATGATATTTCAGATGATTTGCAGGATCCTTGAAAGAAATGAATCAGTGGTAAACAGTCATTCATTTAATGGGCTACAATCTCTGACAAAAGTCTTTGAAACACTTCGAATCCTTCCGGCTTCCTGCCCATTGCAATGTTGCCTAACACAATCTAAGTGAGACTCCATGTTAGTTTACCGCACTAACACCGCAAGGTACGAGGGGGAGGTTAGTCCTATCTTGAGAACTGTGTTCCAACACTTTTTCACAGATTGTGGATTCTCTTTCTCCGGATGCTTAAGGGCCTATTTACACTGTACGTCAGAGTTTCTCGCATGCGACAAGCTTACGACAGGCCAACTACAGACTTATGTCGTGTGAATCAAACCAAAAACTCGCGATCGCTTACGACTTTCACATGCGACACAAAAAATGTCGTAGGCTTTGAAAACATTTTCTAAAACGCTGCGACAATCGTAACCGAATTCGACAGAAATTACTTAATATATTGTCACAGATTTCTAGGGGAAGGGGAGGAAGGCGAAGTTTTCTTGCGTCAAAATGTCGACAATACACAATCGAGCACAACTTTTTAAAATAGCCGTCATGAGGACCATTTTATGACGAATGCCAGACAAAATGGCATTTGAAATTGTACGCGATTTTTGCAGGTAGTAAATAAAATGTCGTGCGCGTGTAATTGGTCCTAGCCTGTCTTAAGGTTACTTCTCACCTTCAGAGACTGAAAAGATCGATTTTTCTTTTACTAGACTAAACTGAATTCAAACTTTCAACCTAACGTTTCCTTTAACAAAAATTCCGAAATCTTTAAAAGCACCCGAGTTATTAAGAAAAACGCATTTTCAAAAAAAAAGTTGATAAATCAGGAAGGTGTCATAATCTTGGACCCTGGGGAAATTTTCGCGGCAACCGCTCATGTTGAGGTTCGATTTTAATGTTATTTCCATATTTTGTTTACAGCGCGCATTTGACAAAATTCACACATGGAAAGCTCTTTGTTTATGGAAATATATTTGATTTCGTGAAAGCGACTGGTAATGGCAGAGCTCCACGTTGGCGTCCAGATTTCGATCTAAGAAGTCGCCGTCAAACTAAAATTGGTAAAATTTCCGCACAGCCCCATACTATTGTAAAGCAAATCTGTTTTCCCAATGGCAATCTATTGTTTTTGTTATTGTCTTCTCTATCCAAAAACTGAATGCATAATGTGCGGAAATTTTACCCCAAAATTTGCCATAAATGATGTTAAAACGAGGTTTCCTTTTCGTTACGCAAGTACCAGCCTTGTTACAAAGACATTAACAATTGCCTCGAATCGCAATTTTGAAAGCTGTATGTCGATTCGTTGTCTTGCTCCTCAGCACATTTTGCGGTTTTCCCATTTTTGCCGCGGGTTTTTTCTTTGCCCTTCGCAACTTTGCACATTAATGTGTCGTCCTCCTCAACGCTCCACTCAGCGATCGAGATAAGCAAAAAAGAAACGTGCCTGCAATGAGTTACTTTTCTTGGTTAATCTTGATCATCGTCATTGACGCCAGGAGGTTCCGTTGTCCTATTGGTTTGCGGTTTCAGGAGGCAAGCGGATAATCACCTGGCGTGACGCGGTTGTTCGCGAACCTTTATGAACTAAAATCTCGCATTTGATTTTGGGAGGAGTACAACCACTTTGAGCGAATTTATGGGGTATACAGATTTGACCGATTTTCGTCAAATTTCGTCAAAACATCCTAGGAATAATGTCAAACAAAAGTGTCTTGGGAAGTTTTGATATTTGAAATATTTATCCCGTGGCTTCCATTTACGCAACACGACTTGCACATTTTTAGTTATTCCAACTTTAGATGCCAATATCTAGACAACCAATTAGAATATCAAAAAAGCCTATTACACTTTTGTTGACTGACGCCTTGTGAATAGGACTGTGCAGCCAATTAGTTCGTGCTGCAGCATCCCATACGCGATAAATTTAAAAATAGAAGACCCTTCGGTCGTTTCACGCCTTACCGGATCCTGACACTTCCTTAAAAGAAAAGTTGCTTGAAGTCTATTTTTATTGCAAACTGCATTTATGAAGCTTTCTTCTGATATATCGTTTGCTAGGATTGTAGTGAAACTGGTGCGCGAACGAATTTTTTCCCGAAGGACACCCGCGAAGGGAAGTAACCTTAAGCTTGTCGCATGCGATTAAGTCGTACCGTATATATCGGCCCTAAACACAAAAATTATACATGACTTTTATATATCGAAGTGAATACTCTGATACATCCTCTTATGTTTTTCTTTATATGCCTGGGAGCCGAGCAAACTGATAACTACCCATATTCTCTCGTTCTCTTTAAAATAGAATTGTTGACCAATTTTTGCTGAGTTGGCTACCATGGCCCGAGATGGAGGATCACGTGGTGAGATAAACTAATTTTCTTCTCTGCTGTCCTGAGAAGGTTTCCTATACTTTCAGAATAGAACAGAATTCTGGCTACCCTAACAACTCAACAGGAAATCGTCACTTTTAAATTAAATGTTCTAAGGGAGTCCTTGAAATTGCTTGGAGGTTTATCGCCTATCATGAATTAAAAGCAGTGAACAAGGCTGTAATGAATTACACACAACTCCAGATGAGGGTTTCTGGTGTAGTGAAGTACTGGTGCATTTCATCCCTGAGAAGCAATCAAACTACTGTTTTGTCACTTTTAACATTACTTAAAAATTAATAATCGATGACTTAGATGTCATGCATATCAAAGAATATTGGCACGGAAAGAGGTACTCTCTTTAATGGTTCATGTGCATATTCCAGGATGAGCTTTATTGTATCTCTAGTGTGAACATTGGTGGTGATATTTTTGACAAAGGCCATCATTGAACGGTCATGTTTACGGGTTTTGAAGGAAAGATTAAACCACAGAGGCCCAGGGCTAAACAGTTTCGTAAAATGTTGTTGTATATTGATATTACTGAGTGATACATTTCTTATGTTTGAAGAGCATGTCATTAACATGGACTGGCTTGAAAGGGAAATAGTTATGGAAGAGGAACTGGAAAGAGGAAGAGAAGAAAAAAGAAAAGGTGATGAGCAAACGAAAAGAGAGGAACAAATAAAGAGAGAAGAACAAAGAAAGAGAGAAGAACAAAGAAAGAGAGAAGAACGAAGAAAAAGAGAAAGGGAATGGAAAGCGCAACAGGAGAGGGTAAAAAGGTTAGGAAGAAAAAGAGAGAGGACGTCAAGAGATGAGAGGCGCGGAGTTAGAGAGAGGAAGAGTGGGCGTAACGGCAAAAGAAAGGACCCGGGATGAAATTAACAGAGGAAGAGATAAGAGAAGAGGTAAGTGTAAAACCAAGCATTAAGCAAATGTTGACTGACTGTAAAAGGTCCCATTTCAGTGGCATGTCTAACAAGTCGCTTGGGGCTTCTTTCCAAGTGACCCGTAAATGATAAGATTACACACAGCACACGATTGTAGTGAATGTGTAGATGAAGTGTTGTGTTTAATCATATCTATCTCGCTCAAATATCTAGAGGAAACACTTTGGTTGAAGGAGACAAATCTTACAGTTTTAATTTGATAGCTATGGCTACATCAAAATCTTGTGAAAGATAGGAGGAGAAAGCATTGTAGGAACGGTCAAAATTCTGGTACAGGTATTTCATGAAGACGAATAATAAATGTATACACGACTGTTGGTGTGTCTGGTGCCAAAAGATTCCCTTTTGTCTAACCCTGACCCAAAAGGTTTTATCGTTTGAGTCTAAGGTGAGGCCAGATGATGCTCACCTGAGGCAGGACTTTTAATTGGGACTCTGTGTTTTTTCCGGCTCTACTCAGAGAGGTTAAAGTTACAGGACATTTTTCTGGAAAACTTCCCTTCCCTCTTATTTGGACTGCAACAACATTGTGCTTGTCTGTAATTTTCTCATTTATATTTTTATTCCAGTTCGGTGTCACAAGTGTCGAGGGTTTGGCCACGTACGTGCCGAATGCCCAACGAGACGCGGCCCGGTTGTGCCCCACCAAGATCAAGATCAAGGAAAAGAAGTGATAGTTAATAATTATCATTTTCACGCCTCTCTTGACAATGTAAGATTTCACTAATAAGTTTAGTCAGTTATCTTACATTGCCAAGAGGTTTATTTTATACTTTAATACTAATATTCAATTAATTAAAAACGTACACGTGATTTATCAGTATTATAAATTTAATGTATATTGTTTCTTTTTTATTTTTACGTGATCGAAAGACATTAAATATTTGGAAGAGAAACTTAAAACTTGTCCTTTGCTTACATAGATTTTCTTTTGTTACGCCCTACTAAGTGACTCTTGATGTCATGTCAAGTTCTCCATTGGTTCCACAAGTAAACAGACACCATGCACTAAACCCTTTAATTATTCTGTTACGGTGAATAGTACCCGTGGGCCTCTTCGTAGATGTTCACTTTGCTTATAACGCAAAGATAAATCAATAGTTTGCCGTCAATGTATGCACATGCATCTGTGTATACAGAGACTTCTGGGGAAATTTCTCATTGCCTGAAAAGATTTTTAACGCTAAACTGACTTAAATTCCAAGGGTGTGAGGAATATGCAGACCCTTTCAACAATCAGAACATCACAGTGGTAAAACATAACACCAAAACTTGCAGACTGATAAACTGATATATTATAGGGAAGGCTACATTCTCTTTTCCAGCAAAATAATCTCCTCAGACTCAGTGATATTTGTCGAATAATCCCCAGGCTTTGTGCAGGGGATTCTACAGTGTACCGGCTAAAATTATTGACCTCACCCGAGGGTAAGCTTTCATTGAATGTGGAAATTCTCAAAAAATGAAACAAATTCTGACAATTTATCCAGCGAGTAGAATATATCTTAACATACCAATCCAATCTTCACCCCAATTTTCCATTTTCTCAATCAACTCTAGAAACACGTGGTTAGTTGTGAATTCATCCTACAAGTAGATAATATCACAACTTTTCTATATCCAATCTTTACCCCGATTTGTTCAATTAACTTTAGAAAAACGGGGTAAATCGCGACAATTCGAGTGGTTAATATCATAACTTGCAATATTCAATCTTTACCCCTGATTTTCCATTTGTTCAATGAATTCTAGAAAAACGGGATAAGTTCTGACAATTCAGTACGCAAGTGGAATATAACCTTAGTTGTCATGTCAAATCTTTACTCCAATTTTCTTTGTTTTAATGAATTAGTTCTAGAAAAACAGGGTAAACTCTGAGAGTTCATAATACCCTTAGCTCCCATATGCCATCCTTCACTCCGAGTTTCCAATTTTGCCATATCAAATCTTTACCCTTATTTTCCATTTTTTTTTCGTTTTTTCATAGTTTATTAGAGACAAATAAGGTTAAATCTTACAATTAATCCCACATGTAGGATACATCATAGCTTTCATAGTCAATCTTCACCCCGATTTTCCGTTTCTTGAGTAAATTCTGGAAAAATGGGGTAAAATCTGAGTATTCATCCTTTAAGTGGAATACATCCTAACATGTCCACATTCAATCTTTGTCCCGGTTTTTTGCTTTTTTTCCAAGAATTCTGTACACAATGGGGTAAAAAAAGGACAATTCATCCTACAAGTGAAACATATCCCAACTTGTTATGTGTAATCTTTACCCGATTTTCCGTTATTTTCAGAGAATTCTAAAAAAACAATCATCTCATAAAAGAATGTATTCTAACGTGCCGAATTAATTTTTCAATGAAATTCTGAAAACGGGCTAAATTGTGTCCATTCTTCTTTAAACTGAAATAAATTAGAACTCGGACATCCCTAATTTTCCATTTTTTTTCTTAAATTAATTCCAGAAAAAGGGGGTTAATTCTGAGAATTCGTCCCGTAAGTGGAATACATTTTAAGTTTCCATATCCAATCTTCAACCCGGTCTTCTATTGTTATTCAATGAATTCCAGAAAAACGGGGTAAGTTATAAGAATTTATAGCGTAAGTGGAGTATATCCTAAGTTGTCATATCTTATCTTGACCCCGATTGTCCTTTTTTAATGACTTAATTCAAGAAAAAGAGGGGTAAACTCTGAGAATCCATGCTACAACTTCCCAAATGCCATCTTTTGCTCCGATTTTCCATTTTTTTTAGTGAATTCTAGAGAACAAGGGTAAATTCTTAGAGTTCATCCCGCAAGTGGAATGCAACCTGTACGTTGTCTTGTCAAATCTTCCCTGATTTTCCTTTTTTTTAATGAATTAATTATACAAAAACGGGGTAAACTCTGAATTTATGCTAATAGCGGATAATTCCCGTAGTTCCCTTATGCCCATCTTTACTCTGGTTTTGCCATTTTTTTTCAAGGAATTATAGAAAAACGGGGTGAATTCTAGTAACTCATCCTCCAAGTGGAATATCTTCTATTGACCTGCCACATCTAATCTACTTTACCCCGATTTTCCATTTTTTTTGGATGAATTATAGAAAAAAGGGGCACATTCTGAAAAAATGCGTCCACCAATGGGAATTTATCATGTTTATCCTACTGAACTTGGCATATCCTATCTTTACCCGATTTTGCCATTTTGTTTTTTTGCCAGTAAATTCTAGAAAAAACGGGGTACATTCTGAGAATTCACGATAACAACTGGATAATACCCTAAGTTCCCCATGTGCCCTCTTTAACCCTATTTTCCAATGACTTTTTTCAGCGGTGAAATTCTACGATTAGGCGGCTAATCGTTAGCCCCCCAAAATAAAGCGATACGCAATAAACTTAAATTGTGATTAGGAGTTTTTTGATAACACCCGCTTTCAGTTATTATTAACGTCCATAGAAATTCAAAACTTAGGCACAAACCAACATGCTATAAAATATATTCTTCCTCTTTAATTGTAAGTTATTCCCCAATGAAGTTCTCAATTAGAGACGAAACGCGTCCGAAATAACGAGAAGGCTTACAACTACAAAAAAGTGTTTCTTTGTGGCGGCTCGCTAGTCTTAGTTAAATAATGAAAGATAGAAAAAAAATTAAAAATTTTAAAAGAAGGTTTATGTTCTTAGTTGATTCTAGAAAAGCCGGAGGGTAAATTCTGAGAATTCTTCCTTCAAGTGGAAATTGATCCTAGGGTGCCAAATCCAATCATTAACCCGATTTTCCATTTTTTTTTTTGTCAATGAATTCCAGAAAAACAGGTATGAAATTTTAAGAATTCGTCCCACCAAAAGGGGCTAATCCCCTAAGTTCCCATATGACATATTACCCCGATTTTCCATTTGATCGGGTTGGAATTTTAGAAAAAAACGAGGTAAATTCTGAGCATTAATACTAACAAGTGGATAATAGCCGAAGTACCCCATACGCTATCTTTACCCCGATTTGTGATTCATTCCAGGACTTCTACTTTTTTTCTCGACTTTGAAAAGGCCTTCGACACGGTTATTAGAATGGTCTTTTCTTCCCAAAAAACTTTACAGTGTTACAATTTTTGGCAATCTGCTATCAACTGGAAGCTCTTTTACCATAAAACAGAAAAAGCTGCCATTCTTAACAACGGTTGGGTCTAGCAACTTCTTCCAACACTTGAAAGGGGGGTAAGGCAAGGCTGCCCTCTCTCTCCGTATCTCTTTATTCTCTGTGTAGGAAACATATTAGCCGAAAACAATACTGGCAAAATAAAAACATTAAGGGCAATATAAAATACAACGCAACAAAGAAGTTAAAAAATCAGTCAATACGCGGATGATACTACCCTTATTTTAGATCGATCGCCCGCCTCTCTAACAACCTCCTTACAAATATTAGGGACTTTTTCAGCGAGATTGCTGGTCTCCGATTAAATAGCAAGAACACTGAAGCTTTGTGGATCCGTTCGAATAGTTCGAAACGAAACCCATCTCAGAACCGACAAAGATTTTAAATAGGTAAAAGATAAGGTTAAGGCTCTAGGCGTATGGACTCCACCAACCCCAAAACCACTATAGAAGCTAATTACAACGAAAAAATCACCAAAATCAGAAACAGCTTAAGCTTGCGGGGAACTGCGCCGGTTTGAACTGATTAGGAAAAAATTACAGTTTTAGAAAGCCTTAGGCCTCTCAACTGGTTTACATACTGTCCTCTCTGCCGTCCAACCACAGCGCTCTAACAGAAATAAATAATATGTTCTTCAATTTTGTATGGGATGGCAAGGGAGACAAGGTAAAGCACAACATAATGATCAACGCACTACGGAGAACGGAGGGTTATGAGGATGATTGATATCAAAATTTTCAACAAAGCCTTTAAATAAAGTTGGATATAAAAATATCTAGATCCGGACAATCAAGGAAAATGGAAACTTTTGTTTGACTATGAATTACAAAATCTAGTGGCGTAGCGAATTTTAGTACCAACCTTAATAACAAAGAGCTGTTAAAAACTATAAAAACTGCAAAGGCCTTACTTCAGAAATACTCCACATCTGGTCAGAAATCTCACTTGAAACTAATTTCTCCTCCATGATCAGCTAAAGGCGCAACCGTCTATGGCATAAACTCTCTTATACGTGTCGGTAACAAACCTGTATTACTATCGTTCATGGTCTGTAACGGGAGTTAAAACGTGGGCCATTTGATGAAAGTGATGCGAATAGTTTCCTATCTTTCTCTGATTTTAAAGAGCTTTACGACACTAAAACACAACTTCCTTACTTTCAAGGCATCTTCATCAGCTGTTAAGGCAGTACAAAAAAAGCAATGAAGCGAACTTCAACAGCTGAATTACTGCATACGAAAACTACCTTCGACACCTTCCTAAAGGACGACAAAACAAAAAAAGACTAACATATAAAATTCTGACGACGCAACCGAATGCACGCTCGAAACACCAGATAATGTCGGACTGGGACTGGAGCAGTTAAAGAACTCCTTTTCTGTGCACAAAAATCACAAAATTGA
>NW_027078166.1:0-60753 GCF_036669915.1 Pocillopora verrucosa | reverse complement strand
TGACCCCACTAAGGCTGGTAGAAAGACTTCAAAAGAGACTATATAGACCCCTTGGTGCAAAGCAGGATGGAAAAAAAACACAGGTGGAAAGCGGTAACGTTTGAGAAGACGCATCAGCAGTATATGAAGACTCAGATGACGAAAGTGTATTCTCGAACCTTATGACCTTGGCAAAGTCACTTTGGTAGAATGAGCAAGCTAAGAGAATGCGCTGTCTCTGCGGGGAATGCGTCCATCATCTGTAGACGGAACATTTCTGAAACAGGAGGAAAACAGGATTGCAGAAAACACAGTGATACGCGAGCAAAAAAGTAATAATTTGATCTGTAACTAATTGTCCTTTTCTAGCATCAGATTATGGTACATTTAATTTTTAATGCAATAAATTCAGCCTCTGTCATTCAGTATTTGTGGCCAGTCATCAGAAAAATTTAAAACAAAAAAATTTTTATTGTCAAGTCCAACTGAACCATAAAACAACTGAACCTAAATTCAGTTGGAACTGTTTTTTTGATTGTCTGAAAGATGTTGACTCTGGTTGAAGTGTTTGCATGGTAAGACTCCTACAGCTAGCTATGTGAGTATTTCTTAGATTCACATACTGAACATGTTTTCTTATTTGTGGTCTTGTCAGTTTCATTACATAATAACAAACATACTTGTGATGACAAACCATGTGAAAATCAGCCACATTCATTTGATTTTGTCACTCAATGCTCATTGCAAATTATTTTTTGCTTTTGTTATAGTTTTGATAAACTATAACATGTCAGAATCCTATATTAGCTAAATAGTAAAGTTGAAACATAAGACTTATTGCCTTTTTTGAATCAAAGAAACACATTGTGTGTACAATTGTACTTAATATCTTATCTTGATCAATATCCATTTTTCAACAGACAACAGTCTCCTAGCAGGGATCAAAGATCAGCAGATGATTATGACTCACCCTGGGAAAGCAAATCTTTTCTGGGAATGCAGCAGAAATCTCCAAACTTACCCCAAGAGAGACCTCAAGCTCCTGTGACTGATACACGCTCATCTGATGATTATGACAAACCATGGGAGTGGAACAAGAATATTAATCTGAATGGCCATACACAAGGGCCAAGACAACAGGAACCTGTTCAGTCACCTAAAATTGACGCTCGGCATCCAGATGATTATGATGCACCCTGGGAGTGGTCAAAATCTGGCCTTACATCAAAGGTGAAGGGTCCAAGGGAAGGAGAGGCACAGGGCATGGCCTTAGTTGCCCCTTCTAAGCCACCAAGAACATTTGTTGAAGATGGATCCCCCATTGACCCTTCTTTGCCACTGTCACGACAGGGGTGAGTTATATAATTGAATTGTTATTCCATATGTACAAGAAAAGTAACCCCAGGTTGTGAATGTTGTGTTTGCTATGACATGTAGATGTAGATGACATCCCCAAATTTTGACTTGACTCTTTAATTTCTATCACACATTAAGGTCATAAGAATAAAGGAATTGATCACCAAGTTAAGAAGTTCTTGATTGTTAAAGAAAGCATGGGCTTTGAGCCTAGAAGAAGTGCAAGTTTTGAGGGTTGTTTGTACTGTATCTGTCCTGATCATTAATTTTCATATTTAAATCTTGAAATACAGCTGGTATCATGGACCTTTAAAGCGACTGGAAGCAGAGAGACTCCTACAATCTGCTGAAGACTGCAGCTTCTTACTGCGACAATCTGAGAGTAGTAAAAATGACTTCTCTCTGTCTGTCAAGTAAGGATTTGTTATATCAATTATTGCCTATTTGTTATTTTCAGTACAACTTTATCCATTCAATACACCATAAGAATTCACTTTGCTTCACACTAACTGAAAATTTACTGTTCTTATTTTTAAAGTTAATATCATTTTTAAAGTCATTATTTCAAGAGGAACATGAGAGAATTCTAAACAAGTTTGTTAATTTGATTTACCCCAAGTGTAAGCTCTTTGCCCTCTTCATCATTTTAAATATTTTTCTGTTTTATTTTTGTTTAGAAATAACAACTCCTTCATGCATTTAAAGATTGTTTGCCAAGGCAATAGATACATCTTGGGACAATTTAGTAAGCCATTCAACACTGTACCTGAAATGATTCACTACTATTCCCTAAACAAGCTCAACATTCGAGGAGCTGAACACAAAAAACTCTTACACCCAGTGGTACCTCCCCCTGAGTATTTTACACTGGAGCCAGGTGGATATCCCACAGCAAGCTGAGAGTCACATTCCTGCATCATATCATGAAGGCCCTTATGGGTGGAAAAGCTTTCCTGACAAGCCTTGGAAAGTCAAAGTGCAGAGATCACTGTATTGAAATAGTGAATTTAAAATAATCTAATTAATTTTAAATTTTTTTTTAATCATCAGTGACAAACGTTAAGGGAATGGTATTTTAATTTCATTTAAATTCTGTTATATGAATAGTTGGCATTAAAAAAAAAATGAAACAAGCAGGATCATGAGTAGAGTTAGTCTTTTCACACAAGTATTATAGTTTTAAGTGTTTGCCAACACATGTGGAATTATTGTTCGATTTTATTTCAGTTGACTTTGAAGTAATCCTTGATAGTAGTGTTCATAGTAGAACACTTTTCAGTTGTAGCAAGCTCATTTCTAGATTTTTCTCAAGACTTAATTATTATCTTGATAGTGTTTTACCTTTTGAAGGAGCAATCTTTGTTTTGCTATTTTAGTTGTTTTTAGTGTTGCATATTGCCCATTGTGGGTAAAAGATAATTTCGACTGATTTACCATTTAGTTAAATCTTGTTTTACCATCAGACCATCAGGGAGAATGTACAAAAAAGGAAAGTCTGTATTATAATAGTGTCAATAGGAGTAGTCTTAGAGCTCCATGTAGTTGTGGAGAAATAATTTGGTATTGAAACTGTTACTTTTAACCTTTGAGTTTTGTTTTAATGAATGAAATTTACCATTTTAATGAAAGGGTGAAGTTCTTTAGAAAAGAATTGAAATGAATGGCCTGAAATATATCACTTGTGCTAGTGTCTGTGTTCTGCAGTACACTGTGCAGTTGGTTCATTTGAAATATAAATGAAAGTTTTGATGTAGAATTGTTTCTCAAATCAAGGATCAAGTAGCAGTGGTAATCTTTTGACACTGACTCTGGGAATGTTACCAGCAATCATTTAAGGTCATTTTAGTAGCTAGTAATAATAACACAATTTACCCCTTGAAAGTCGTCTGAAACATACCAGATCCAGGAATTTCAATAAAATCCAGAATTCTCAAATATAATTAATGTAATATGGACCCTATATGATACTATGCAACATATAGAAATAAGCAATAATGTAAAAATCATGCTTGAAATAGTGAGAAGTCTTTAAACACCGGGTTTTAGATAGCTGTAGGAATTTGTTTACATGTAATCATCACTAGTCATTCTTCTCTCGACATTTGATCACCTCGATTTCTAGCTAAGATTTCATTCTCGAGATAATTTCACCAATCTGGCTTCTCGTCTTCGAAAGTCCCGAATTCATTAGGAATATTGATAAAGCTAAATAAGTATATTTTGAAACTTGGAATATTAAAACTTGAACTAACTGTTGGACTTCGATAGATTTCTTGATGTTTATGTAATTCAAATTTTAGAGATACCACAACATCACACCAGCTAGAAAATCAACGCACATTTTCCAAAATTAAAACTACCGCCATCAATTGGGGAACAGATCCAGAAAGACTGCGACTTCTAGAGCAAGTGGAAGACAGATGTCCCGGATAACAGCGATTTCACTTAATTCTGTATTACAGCATCTGTCTTTCTAGTGGCTTTTAATCCATATCCGCCATATCTATTAAACTTTGGTTGATAGTTTTTTCTTTACTATCATGCCATGAGGTCAAAGTAGGGTTAAAGCTGTAATGATCGCTTTTTTCCATGCAAGACTTAACAAGAGAAGCATCACAAAAGCTAGGCTGTGTAGAGGATGTAGATCGCATTTTGTCGATAAAGGGCCTTTGCAAATGATGACGACGAGAACACGGATGTCGACTTGATTGTCCGGTGGAGGCCTGGGATGCAATCAAAATTCAGCAATAAAGGAAAGGTAGCTTTTGACGAAAAACTTAATTTTAGCGTATTTTGTTGGAACTTAATCATGATAATGTAAAATTCCTTTCTGTACCTCTGATTTTTTACGCAGATTACATGAAAAAGCGTAAGGTATTGACTCATCATTTGATGGGGATTTGATTTCCAGTTGGCTTTGAAATTGAAAAAACACTTCATCTCATGAGTAACCATAAGATATTCTCAAATACTGGACTTGAATAACGAAAAATAACATTTTCTTCACCCGCTATTAGACTAATATCGGATTTATATTTTACAACTTCACTCAACGCACAACTTTGCGATCTAGTTCTGCTCTAACCCTACTTTCCTTCGAGGTATTAACTCTTTTCAAAATGACTTTCTACCTTAAATGGCTTGCATTTTCAGTTAAGTTCAGGTAAAACAAACACAAGATTGGTGATATAAAGACTATAGTGAACTTATTGACAGAATAAGAATCATACCGAAAAAGATATTTAAACGGATATCTAGCCTTTGGAGACTGTTAAATAACAACAGAATGAAAAGAGAATTTGGAAAAGAAATAGCGTACGTACCCAAGGTACCGCCCCTCAAAGAGCTACGTGCTGTTCGTTTAATTTACCTGATAACAAATTTAGTGCGGAGGATAAATGGTATAAGTTAGAGTCACCTTAAAAGAAAGAGGTGTTGGACGTGCTGAATAAAAAATTAAGAATTTTTATCCTGATTAGGAAATTGACATGCAATTAACCTAAAAACGAGCCTGAAGGGAATCGAAAATACAATCAAAGACTCTACGAGCAAAGTCGTGAATGTGGTATAATTTACCAGACGGGCGAGTGTCAGCGAAAATTTTAACTGTTAGCTGAGAATATGAAATTTGTGAGGATGAATTGGTGTGAAATCATATTCTGACTAACGCACCAGGGTCGGGGTTTTTTTATGAGATCAGTTCTTTGTATATTTAGGTGTTTGGCGGGAAATTTATAGGTTACCATGGGTCGGTCACTCTTCGTCCATGTTTATAAAATTTGTTTAGCTATTTAGTTGCATCGTTTTCTCGGGGCCTCGTGCTGCTGTATTAGATGAGAAATAAATTTCTACACATTATTCTTGTCTTTTGATAAGAAAGCTAAAAAACAAAATTGAATTGAGGGACCAAAATAATTAGGTAAAAGGGCAGCATATTTAGAGACGGAAAAGCTAAAATTTCGTTGTTAAGGTTACTTCCCACCTTCGTGGGTGTCCTTCGGGAAAAGATTCGTAAGCGCTGGTTTCACTAGAATCCTAGCAAACTATGTATCAGAAGAAAGCTTATTGACTGCAGTTTATGATGAAAATAAAATTTAAGCGACATTTCTTTTAAGAAAGTGTCAGGAGCCGGGAAGGCGTGAAACGACGCCGCAGCACGAGCAAAATGGCTGCCAGTCTTATTCACAAGGCATCAATCAACGAAAGTGCGTCGCGCTTTCTCGGTATTCTGATCAGTTGTCTAGATATGGGCATCTAAAGTTGGAGTAGCTAAAAATATGCGAGGTGTGTTGCGAAAATAAACGCCACAGGAAAAATATTTCAAATATCAAAATTTCCCGACACAATTTCGTTTGCCATTATTACTAGAATGTTTCAGCGAAATGTGAAAAAATCGGTCAAATCTATATATCCTATAAATTCGCTCAAAGTGGTTGTATTCCTCCCAAAAAGAAATGCGAGATTTTACCTCATAAAGGTTCGCAAACAATAGCGCCAGGCCAGGAGATTATCTCGCCTCCTGAAACCGCAAACCAAGAGGACAACAGAACCTCTTGGCGCCAATGACGATGGATCAAGATTTCCTGGGAAAAGTAACTATAGCAGACACGTTTATTGTTTTATCTCGATCGCTCAAAGAACGTTGAGGAGGACGACACAATAATGAGCAAAGTTGCCAAAAGCAAAGGAAAAACCCGCGGCAAAAATGGTAAAACCGGAAAATGTGTTGAGAGGCGAGACAACGAATCGCCATACAGCTTTCAAAATCACAATTCGAGGTGATTGTTAAAGATTTTGTTTCAAGGCTGGTACTTGCATACAGAAGAGGAAACCTCATTTTAAACATCATGTATGGCAAGTTTTGGTTTGACGGCGACTTCTTTGTTCGAAATCTGGACCCCAGCGTGGAGCTCCGTCAGTACCAGTCACTTTCACAAAGAAATTTTTTCTTTTCTTGACAGAATGGTACTTTCTTTCTTCTTTGGGCCTGTTTTTTTTTCTTTCTCTTTGTACCATGGACTTTCTTCCCCTTTTGATCTCCATGAGCAAAGATTTTTCCATGAGCAAACATTCCACGTGTGAATTTTGTAATGTGCGTGATGTAAACAAAGTATGGAAATAACATGATGACGTGCCCAAACAGGAGCGGTTGCTGCGAAAATTCTCTTAGGGGGATTCGCCCAGGTCCGATGGCAACCTTCAGATTGATTACCTTTTATTTGAAAATACGTTTTTCTAAATAACTCGGACGCTTTTAAAGATTTCTGAAAAATTTTGTATGGAAACCTTAGGTTGAATGTTTGAATTCAGTCTAGTCAAATAGAAGAAAAATCTATTCTTTCGGTAGCCTACGTGTAGGTTTCACCTTGCGGGGGAGGGTACGGCTACACGTAGGCTACTCTTTCGGCCTCCGAAGGTGGAAAGTAACCTTAAGGCAAATCAAACTGTTTAATCGTTTGTCTCACGAGGTAAATGGAGGATTTGACACCGTGGGGAGTAGCATACGTCACCCATAAAGAGTTGTGCTCAGCTGTGATTGGATGGAATTCCACGGCTAAGGGAACCTTCCGAAGATGCGCCAACCACAGACATGGAATTCCATCCAATCTATAAGTGACGTGTGCTCAATGGACCTCATCGCCTGAAAAAGACCAGCAGTATGCAGTCGAAATGTCGTGATCCATTTTCGAAGTGACCACATCGCGAGACAAACGATTATACTTTTCTTTTGAAAGTGATATTAAATTGTGGATCGCAGCAGACCAGCAAGATGTAAAGAGTTTGTGGATTTGTGATCATTTCTTGTCCAACCATGAGCTAGCGAAATTTCTGTGGTAACAATTTGGTGTAATGTTTACCTTGTAGTAGAAATAGTTCATGAAACGATAAACTTAATTTTTGAAATGTTGTTTTGCTTTGTTTGCTGAGAGTTAAAGAAACGAAGATGACAGGGCAGCTGGCGAAATGAAAAAAAAGCTAAACGTTGGTGGCTGTCGCTTTATTACTGATTTTTGAGGCACGCAAGATACTCACAAATAAAAAAATAAATTCCTCTACAAGCTACCCTAAATTTCTTGCTGAACTGACTACAGCGAATGACGCTGTCGAGTTTTAGTAAAAGTACGACTGTTAAGTTTCTGCGGAAACCTTTTATTACTTTCATCAGAATTCTACATAACAACTGCACTGCAAAACTAAGGCCTGGAAATATGTAAATGCAGAGTCATTCATTATTTTTCAAACATGCTGATTCTTCAAGAAATAGATTCAAACTTGTCACCCGCCGGGCCTTGAAAACAAAGGAGACGACAAAAACCAATAGTCTACTTTCAATTTTTCATAGTACCTCTGGTCCTTGACAGGTTGTCAAAGTTATAAAGCGAACACTAGAGGCAAACAGTTTTATTAAACTCTCGAGTCCTCCATGCTCCAGTTTACTTTCCACCATCATGTTAAGTAAGATAACGTTGTTTTTCATTTTAGTGTCCCAGACAAAAACTTCTGATACTGTCGACAAAGGAGCTCTCGAAGACTCGGGTAAGACGAGAATTTGATTTTTTTTTTCAATAACGGAAAAAACATATTGTATCAAATTTTTTACTTAGTTACGCATATGAAAACCAACCCAAACACAACGATCTCGGATCATGATTTGTAGTTTTAGGACGAGTCAAAACAGAACGTGCTACTTCGCTTTTGTAATTGATCTTATTTCATGATGCCTTGTGTTCAAAACCCGTTTTGACGCATTTCTCCTTACTTGTCTTCCAATCGTTTAGTGAATGACTGAAAGCCTGTCATTTTCAAAAGTATATCTAGTCATACTTATACCAAAAATCATTCTCGGGAACTCGGCTACTTTTGGTCGCCTTTCAAGAAGTCACGCTTAAGTTATTTATTGCGTGCATTACCAGTTTTCAGAAGCGGGTTTCATGTTAGTGTTCACGGTAGGGGAAGAAAATCAAACTAAACAGATTCTTCAGTCGAAGACTGTGCGTGAGTCCCACTCGATATCATTCGAGTCATAATGACCCGCAATGAGTTTTATGCGCAACAGGCAAGGGTCGAACTCGTGCTTCAAAGATAGTAACAGTGAAAAACACCGACTTTGTCTCTGTCCGAAATTGTTTGCATTATCAACGGTTTGGAAATAACAGTTGGTCAAAGAAAACTAAGAAATGATATTTTATTAGATTATTCCATGCTGGATGCATCTGTTCACTGTAAATAATATTCCTTGGGTACACGTCTACCTTAACTGCGACCAACGTGACCTTTTGTCCCATCATTTCCACCCTCAGTTTGAAAGATACTTGTTTTGAATTTTCGTGACTGCTTCCTACTTCATGAAACTTTCTCCAATGTCACCTGCAATCACGTAAAAAGAGCATGCAACGATAGCCGGCTCTTTGGATTTTGATAAATTCTACCGTTACGATTCCAAGCAGAAGAATCAATTACTAAGCATATTATCTCAACACAGAACAATGGCACGTTTATCCAAATTTGTAAAAAAATTAAAAAAGCAATACAATACTTTTAAGGCAAACATTGAAAATTTCAGGTTTTCGCACAGTTTACTTAGATTTTTTCCTTCAAGGTTTCCTTAGTGAATTTTTAATGCCTTGGCATTCATTCGATAAGACAAAATTACTTGAATAAACATCAGTTACCTGTTCTCTAGTATAACAAGCCGCCTTATATCATCTGCCGGCAAGTGGACAATTTCACTGAAACAGTTCTGCAAAATGTTTGTGGGTGTTCATTATCTTCTTCAAGAAGAACGTTTAACAGTATACCCCGAGAGAATTTGCCGCAATCCTCTCCAAGACCTGAGGTAATTTGACATAGCCTGCGAATGGAAATGTAACTTGAATCAGACCGCTTTTTCTTCTAATTGGGGAAAATTCAGTGCGTCAACTTTAACTTCATGAATGTTTCGGAAAGGACATCAGTTTCATTTTCATAATTTGCATTGACATCAAAATCAGAATAAATTTTTACTAAATTTTTAATTCGTGGGTAAGGCCACTTCCCCATTGTTATCTTAGTTGACTATCGACACATTGTTCCGTCAGTGGAACATAAAAATATTAATCCAGGTTCGAAAATGGTGAACTTTCAAATTGACCGATTCTGTAATTAGTAGACAACTTTTTTGGATTAAAAAAAGGCAGGGGTTCTTGAGCTATTTACACAATTGTATCCGGTTAATTTTGATGAAATTCATGAGCTCTTTTCACCATCTTAAATTAGTTTTCAAATGGTAACTGCTGAGAAGTGAAGAGGCTTAGGTTTTTTAGAAGCTCTTCTGGCCAGAAATAGCCAGTGCACCTCATTAAGCCCATAATTTCTTTCGTTTTAACCCTAAGTGTAACACGTCGTATATTCTCACAAATAATGCAAAGTGGTAGAATAGAGACATTGTCGCTTACTGTTCCTGTGTAATCTTACATTTTTACAAGGCTGTCAAGCATTGTAAACAGTCAAAAGCAGTAGCTTAAACTTCCGCTGACAAACAGGAAATCTTTTCCGTTTACTTTAGAGCCACAATTATTCCAAAGTGAAGGCTGCTACGGAGCAAAGTCAATACAAGATGCTGGTGTTAATCTTGGACGCTTTAGTTCTTCTGATATCGGTGAATGCGCTGAGCTTGCCTTAAAAAAGGGTTTCGCCGAGTTTGGTCTTTTACATGGAGGTCTGTGTAAAGGTGGTGACAATCTGCAAGGGAAAGTTTCTGAAACTTCTGTAACCTGCAGAGATGGTGTGGGAGGAGAGGATTCTGTGGAACTGTACTCGCTTAAGCCGTCAGGTCAGAATTCAGTTTGTTTTCCTATACGAAGTTAAAAGCGCCTTCTGATTGGGTGTCAATAAACAAAATAATAATAATCGCAAGAAGGGGTCCGATAACCACGCTATTAAAACAAAGATAACTGATAACCCACATGACTGGCTAAAGCGTAAGAAAACTCGCGAGACCAAATTGCGATGCCTTCAGTTGGCATCTGACTAGTTAAGAAATGACGCCAGTCATCCAGATCAATCATGTGACAACTTAAATAAAACCAATACTGTTCCAACTGACGTTTGAAAACTGCCGTTGGTGAAATTGAGTTGTTGTATTGAAACGAGTTTGTTTTAGCCTTTTCTCTCAAGGCTCGAGTTCAATGTGGGATTTATGGTTATCCTGAGATATGTCAGTATGATTGTTAAACAGGAAGAAAGTGGTAGAATGGAACTGAAAAGTGATTAGGAACGACGTTGTATTGCTTGTCTTAGTATGAAGGAATATAAAAAATTTAGATCGAAAAACTGAAATTTCCAGGCCTAACTTACCTTGGTTAACTATGTAATTCTGTGGGAAATGGCCTCTGAATTGATGGAAGATCCAAAGTCAAGTTAGATTCAGTGCTCCTTATCATAGCTAGATCATGGCTATACAAACATTTCATTGTAAGGAAAAAGTGTTGAGCAACGAATATTTTTAAGGAACAACTGAAACACGTTCCTCTAAATAATAAAGAACTTGGTCCATGAAATTCTCGAAACTGATATTTCCTCCCTTACAGCCATTGCCTGTCCAATTGAGTCTTCCGACAAGGCCAGTAAAAAATGCCAGTCCCAGAGACAACAAGAAACAGCTAAAACCAGAGAAGACTACGAGCTCGACAAAGGCAATGACTACCTACCGATTCCACGCATTAACAAGAACATAAGGGAAGTGTTCCTCTTGCTGAAAAAAGACCTCCTGGATAATCACTGGATTTCATTATACAACCAAACTATTTACAAAAACTTCGGCCTCTTCCGAATTCTCGTTAATTTAACTAGACGAAAAGATATTGACTACAACAAAATATACAAGTTCTTCGTTGCAGGTCAACGAGACCCACGCTTTGTTCTTCCGGTATGGATCACTTTAAGCGACAGTTTTAAACATTTAGATAATGCTTCTGTATTTAAATCGAGTTTTGATAGTTTAAATCACCCGCAGTTACCTGTGTATTGGGCCTCGTGTAGCTGACTTTTAAAATTCCCCAAAGGAAGTAAGTTGTGCCATGTTGTTGAGGAGTTGCTCCCCTAGCTTAAATTTGTTGTCAATTATGACTGTCATAATTTCATTACGTTAATTACGTCTACATATACTTTCTTCAGCAATTTTGTCTTGGTGTCTAATGAGCTTATTTCCTTTTTCTGCAGGAAGACCAAAAATTTTTTCGTTTTGCCTTTGAAGACACAACCAGCCCATTCAAAGATGTATCTGATCTGTCTCTTTGGAGAGATGATGATGTCTTTACTGATCAGCGATTGGCTGGCATGAATCCAATGGCCATTCAGAGGGTTTCATTGGATTCAGGTGACTAGGCCTGTGCGATAACTTACAATGTGCACTCATAGAGATTATAGCATTAATCATTTCCTTTTAGAGGATTTTCAACCTCGCAGATATTCCTTTTCATTTGAATCTTTCAGGCAGGCGAGGAGGAGTAAGCTGGAGAACACTGCTTAGAAAGTTAAATCCAACATTCGACTGGCAAGGAGCGATACAAGACGTGCTTGGGAAGAGCATTTCAATGTATTGGGTACGTGCACCAGTTTAGGACATTATTTATGGGCTTTGAAGTCTTCGTCTCTCTTTATAGCTCTGTTCCGCTGGGAATGGGGTTGGTTTTGGACGTGGTTAGTGAACGAATCCTGTTTTCGCGGCTTACATTTCCTAGGGGTGCCCGCTAAACTCAACCTTAAGGTGCTTTCCCTTGATTGTGTCATCTCTCTAAAATTCAGTGCTTGGGACGAGATTGAGTGCGCATGATGATGCACGCGTCACGACCGAAGCTTTGTTAGAAGTTAAATCACTCCCATTTTTAACCGCTAAAGCTGAAAATGTCCTCCTCGACATTCAATAAATTAGAAACGGTGGTATCTGGCCGCCTAATCCCGGAAATAATGAGTTAATTCCCCCCCAATGGGGAAAGAGAACGCCTTGTACGATGAATGTATGAATCCAGAGAAATGCGCGCTAAAATTTTGTTCAAAACGTTTTGTCTCAAATGTGCCAGCCACAAAGATTAATTAAAAGCTTTTGCACCTTGAACAGGCAATACGCAGAGGTTATATCTATGTGGTACACTATCCTTTATACGACGGACTGAATCCGATAACTGACGATCCCTTTGGAGAACTGATGGAGGCAAACTCACCCATCGCCATATTTGCATCTAAACCCAGTCATCAACGGCTCCCAAATAGACTAAAACCAGTGGCCATTCAGATAAACAGTTCTCCAGGTATCATATCTACAGAGTTTTATACTTGCATAGTTACTACATTACCACGCAATAATTGTGAAAAACTTTCGAACAACAGATCACAACAAAGATGCAGGATAGATTTCACACTTTACTAAAGTATATGCAAAAAAAATTCTTGTCTTATTCTTTGTTCCAACCATAAAGACCATAATTTACTATTCTTTGTTCCAAATAATGATGGTCGTTAATTCAACACATGACAAGATTTCTTATGACACCACTGAACGCGGAAATAGGGAAAACCCTCAGCAAGCTGTGTTCTGTTACATTGCTGAGATCAGGCATGCAAAAATCACTTCTTAATTGTATTCCCTTTAGACTCTCCAGTTTATACCCCAGAAGATAGCCAGTTATGGCAGATGGCAAAACATGTGCTCCAAGTTGCAGACTACGCTCAAACTCAAATCGTAGAACATCTGTTCAAGATTCATTTGTATATGGAGCCCATTTGTGTCTGCGTGCATCGGCGCCTGTCAAAATTGCACCCTCTTCACCAGCTATTAAAGCACCATTGTAGGGGGTTGCTTGGAACGAACGCGCTTGGATATCCATTTTTGATGGCACCGGGTAATGGTTCCATCGATAAGCTCATGTTAATTGGTCGACAAGGGGCTATGACAATGATGAGAAGAGCCTATAATGACCTTTCGTGGGAAAAAACAGACTTTTTAGTCAATATCAAGGTTGGTGCTGAGTTATCTATCTGGTGCTTTAATTAGAATTTTGTTCCTTAAAACGTAATAGTAACAAAGAAACCAAATCGGTTGTAGTGGATAACTGCAGAAAGTGTAAAAAGCACTTACGGCAAAAAAAAAAACAAAAGAAAAAAAAGAGAATTAAAATATAGTGAATTACGGGAGACATTTTCTAATAAAGGGAACTAGAAAGCAAATCTAACAAGACTGCACCAAACTCCTCTGAAAAAATTTTTTAATTTTCAAAGAAACGAGGCCTAGGAGACAAGGAGAAATTGCCTTACTTTCCCTACAGAGATGATGGACTTCTGATTTATCATTCGCTGTCGAATATGGTCAAAGAATTCGTTGGGAAGTAAGTTTTTAAGGGTTATTTCATCCCTGGAAAAGGTAAAAGGTAGGGAAAAAGGCCCTTCTATCTCTAAACGTCACCTCCAGAAGTTACTACGAAGGTTTAGTATGAGTTTCAAGTACAAAAGTCTGCGTCACTGCTAATGTTTAGGACTGAACATTCAAATGCAATTTTAAGGTCCTTGTACCGTGATGTTTTTGGCAATCAATAATTCGCTATTTTTTTTCATAACTGAACTTGATTTTTGAGGGTTAAAATTCTAACGAAAGGAAATTGCAGTTTTATTGGCAGTGTGATGGAAAAGCTATAATTGCATCTGAGATCTAACAAACGAAATACCAAGTGCCAGCACCATGCTATGGAAACTATCAAATTGGGGATTTTCAACTATTAGTTTTGGGGTTTCTGCGTACAGAAACAATTTTCAATCGAAGTAGGTCAATCTGGATTATTTCCTAGTTTTATTCCATCGATCTCTAACATTCGTGGTGTGGTTGAAGGTATTACAGATCCAATAGAGAAGTTATGATTGACAAAGAGCTGCAAGATTTCGCACGTGATGTCTCAGTTGGATCTGGAAAGGTATTGTCACGTGACTGGAGAGGAGGAATGGCAAAAGGAAATAGAGGAGGAAATGAAAAAAATTGTCTGAAAGTTATTCAATGAATTCACGATCTTTCTTCTCCGTTCTTGTCGTCAGTTCTAAAATTTCCATTGACAACAAATCCTTCAACAACATTTCCAAAGACCTCGAGGGCGTCAAAGATATTCTCGTGTGTCTTTTCATGTTTAGGTCTTCCCTTAATGTTTGGAACTATTACAAAACCTTTGTGAATGTATATCATATCTTCTCAAGAGTTAAAGGAAAAGATCATCGGTTGATTCACTTCGACTCGCATAATATACGCACGTATCATAAGTTAAACCATCGAATTAGGTGTATATATTTGTTTCATACAGAGGTATTGTGACTCTTGGTTTTTCCTACAAATTATTGTATTCTGCTTTCTGTACAAATTTACCGCAGGTGAAGGGCTTTCCAACAAAAATTACTTCCAAGTTTTGTCTAGCAAGTCACTTAGTTCGCATTATGTGGATGACAAGTGCACAACATAGTGTGATCAATTATCCCGTGAATCATTACGGTGCTTTGACGTTTAACTCGCCGACAAAACTGTACAAAGATAAGATGACAGCCATGGGTCATTACGGCTTCACTAACCTCCCTAGGAGTTTCACTTGTATGGTGAGTGTTTCTTACATAAGTCGCCTACTTGTATACCAAAGACAACGCTGGACACTCGTGTCCTTGCAGTGTGCTCCTTTCCGATTCATTCGCCCAGCTACTGAGCGCCTCTACTCAGGATTGAAGAGCGTTGCTGACTCTGTGATCATCATTTTTTAAATTTTTTTGTCTACAGACTCAATCAGCTCTATCCATGACTCTGGCAGCAATGCATTACGACCGTCTCTTAGACTTCGTACCAAAATTCCCGGAGGAAAATGGAAAATCTGTCCTTCAGAAATACCACGACTACCTGGACGGTGAAGTCACGAGTAAAATAACCCAAAGGAATAAGCAGAGATTTAAGGAGGGTCACCTGCCTTATCCTTATCTCCTGCCAGCTTGGATAGCTAATAGCATTCATACTTAGGCCGCATGGACTTCAGGAGATTGGGAGAGACTTGGTTTAATTAGCTAGAGAGTTTTTTTCGTATGACACTTAAAACCTTCCTGTCTCTCTCAAATAATATGATTCTAAATATAATTGGCTTTTCTCTAAGGTAAATCACTATATTTATTCTTAGCTATATCGATGGGTCATTGTCTCACCTAACTCTAACCCACGGATGAGTGTGCTGCCGTAGGGCGTCTCCCCACAGGCCATGCTTCTCGCTAGCTGGAGGTAATTTACCCCTCCCTTTAGCGAGCTTGAAAAAAGTGACATTAAAAGTAAAACATACCGAGTAGAACTAAATTAAAAGTTATGAAAGAGAAAAAAACTGATGGCAAATGATGTTTGTCTCACCTCTTCCGCTATGGCTCGAACACGATAAGGCTCAAATCCACGGCAGGCTCCAATGTACCTGATTCCCAAGTCATACGCCTCACGAGCGTACTTCTGCACGTCCCAGCGGCTCATTAGGCGAGATTCAAGAGCTAGGTAGCAAGGGAATGAAGAAAGATGTTTTGATATCATATATAGGTATCAGTAACATACGAAAGTGTAGAGAAGTGAGTAAAGAGGAGGGAAAAGCGAGCGCACTGCAAAACCAGAGCTGAACTCGGCTTAGCATGGCATTAATTAACAAGGCATGATACTACTCTTTGAGACCAGGTAAAATTTCTTTGAATCTCCGTTGACCACCCAATATATTTTTGAGATGCCTCGACATTTTAAGCTGGCGAAACCAGTAATACAGGGCTTAAATCCGTAAAAAAAGCGCGATAACCATGGGCCAACGCCTTTCTTAAGATGTGGCATTCGATTGTTCACCTCCTAGCTATCTCGACTATCAATTTTTTGGAAACTATACCATACCAAATGGAAACTCAGGCAGACCAGACAATCCTATGCGGTCATATGTCAGCTCAGGGGTGTGATAACAAACAGGTTGCACTATCAGATGGCGTTGAAGACCTTCTTTTTCCAAAGCAGTCTTCATTTCTTTCATGACAGCTAAACAAATGCTGGGATTTTACCAGCACGTGCTACTCTAACAGCGCATTCCCCAGGCAGAATACCAGTCATATCGCCGGTTAAACTGATGGACAGACACACAACGACTGGTTTCCCTGTGGCCTTTATCACTTCTGTTGCCCATTCGGCTTGCTCAACATACCTAAACAGCTGATAAATGAAACAATGAACCACAACAAGTTAAACTGTTAACAAAATTGAAATATACTCATTCCTGTGCGACCAAGAGAGTCAACTGAAAAAGAGAAGAGAAAAACTCAACGCTTTGGAAACTATTTCTCCTTATCAGTTGAAATGGAGAGATGTTGTTCTGATGTGATCTCACCTTCCCCTTCCCTACCCTTCTCCATGAGAACAAAAACAAAATAACGAAAATAAAAAAGTGAGATACTACAAAAAATAACGTAGTTGTAATTGTCTATGGCGGTTGTAATTGTCTATGGCGATTACATAGTGCCAAAATAAGAAATTCCTGGCTCTGCGTACACATCGATTGGGAATAATAGTTGGAAGTTTTAGTTGTATACCTCCCCTATCAAGAAATCGACGTCATTCTGGACAAAAATATCCGTTTGTCTTCTTTCTGCACTACCTCCTTTCCAGGCCCGCTTAGATAATCCGGCACCTGTGAGATGTTCCCCGCCACCAGAGCATCTCCTTTGCTGGCCACATCCCTAGCCAGTACGCACGCAGATTGGTTTATGGCTTCATACTATAAATCAAATAGATATATAGAGTACAGAATCAAGAGGTGTTTGGCGGTTTCGGTTCTTTCACTATGTGCTAGTCATGTCTGAAGTGTTTAGTTTGGGTTCAAGCTCTTTCAAAGTTCCTAAAGGTCTTTCTTAAATTTTTAGGTCCAAGATTAAAACTTAGCCCACTGTTCTTTACTTCTTAAATTTTATTACCTTATCTATTAACATGTTCATTTATCTATGTATTTATTTTGTTTTTGGCGTGAATGGTTTGATCTTATGGGGAAGGCGGATCGTCGGGCTTAGAACCGGTTGACAATGGAATAATCACACAACTGCATGAATTGGGTTTTTAAAGCGTTACACCCTTTTTTTAACCCCGATCTGTCCAGCTGAATGGCTGCGATTTTCCAGCTTGTCTTTACTGGCATAAAATGTAAATGTTTGCATTACATTAGCTCCGGCTCTCAGAAATTCACTGTGAAGCTGTCGAACTGCAACAGATTAGAGATTCATGCTGTCAGTGAAATGTTTGGTCACGCATTCCCCCAGATCAATTACTCGTCGTCTATCGGGGCAAGAGATTACATTCAAGAGAGTATCAACAGCTAATATTCTCTTGTTCTATTACAATCTCTTGATCGGGGTCATGACTGAACGATTCGATAGAAATTTGCATTTGTGAAATTATTGGAAGACAAGGGCAATACACGAGGGCTTTTCATTCGTACAATGAAGTCAAAACAAAGATTAACAGTCTAAAGAGGAGAAATATATTGTCTGCTGATCCGATGATTAGAGAGGCAACAAGGGCCGTAACACCTTCGCCTCTTGTTGAAGGTGATGAGGTCATTTGCATCTTAATCAAACCTCAAGCTTCAAGGCTCGACGGCAGGGTAACATTTGACTTATTTCCCTTAACTTACCAGCTTCTGGGTGTTCTACAGTAGCCTCTGGTGTCCAGGCGCCTGCTTCAACATAACCACGCCGCTCCATGCAGTAAAGGAAGCCGCCATCCCCAATGACAACCTCGACAGTGTCTAATCTCTTCAGAACTCCACGCTTCTGCGGGGTAGATTATTAGATAAGAAGCTAGATAAATCTTAGTGTGAAAACAAGCGCCACAAGAAAATTTACTGTAAGGTAGGCGAATCTTCTCAGCTGACATGTTTTATTCAAGGTGTTTGACCTTCTGATAATTCGGTGAATATTTTCGTGCATGCAAGACGGACGGTTTGCGCACTCCGTTTGCGCTGCATTGTGGTAGCGTTCTTTTTTCAATGTGGCATTGAAAGCGACGGAAATCGGCAGATTTTGACTTGACGGTAAAAGTTATGCTGTTCCTTTTTCCTTTCACCATAGTTACAAGAAATTTGATTGATTCTGAATGTGTAGAAGTATTTTTTGCACGTATTTGTCGCGTATTCAATAATTCTCAAGGACAAACGCAATCACTGTTTTTTACTCTGTAACTTGAAACCCGTTTTCGAGCGTTCGATGAACGTCATAGTTTGAAGCCTTTCAAAGATTAGAAATGTAATGCGTTTTAACACATAACTCGCGCCTAGGTATGAATTTGTTGTTATTCACACAGCCATCGGCTGTGACTGTAACTGCAGCCATTTGTATAGATTCTTAGGCAAGACTGCAGTTTCGATTCTTTCTCAATCTCGTCAGTTGCCTCCTAAAAACGAATTCGTCAAGGAGGAATGACAGGGATAGCACAGGCCCGTAAACACTTTAAACTTTCGAAGAAACGGCAACAAACAGTGAATCCCCATTACATCCACTTATATTCATGCTACTTCGCAGCCACCAAGAATGTTCACTCGACCGTGACAGGATGCAAATAACTCACCATTTGTGTTACGACCATGATGTAACGCAATCAGAGTGCGCAAACCGAAAAAATACGCTGTTTTGCAATTCCAATAAGAGAGATGGATTATTTGCAAGGCCAATGAGTATTTTTTTTCGACTCAGTGGCTCATAATTTTCCTTGTTTAGCTATCATCATATACCAGTGGCTGGTAAAAAATGAAACCTCTCGTTTTTCAGTTTAAACCTTGAATGTGTAAAATAAGCCAAAAAGAGATTGTGATAAAGATCAACCAAAATGAACAAAATAGCTTCAAATCACGCGAACAATAATCTTGAAGCCTGGATTTGAATGAGGGCATACGTTCGTGGTACAGATTTTGAACAGTCAACGCCTGACGAAATGGTTAATTTTCTGATTTCATTTTACTCGTTATAACGACTATTCGTCGTGATTTGCCTCTTATTTCATTTTCTCCTGAGTCCTTCCGCTCCCTACTCCCATACTCTCTTGTGCAACTTTGCTATTTGTTCTTGAAAGGCTGCTCAGTTCATTTTTTGCTTCCTGCGTTTATTTCCGTACTTCTGAATAGGATAAATATGCCTGTGTGAAATCACTCTACAGACAGCCGTATTTTTCTAAGACTCTCGTGGGCAAACCTTGCTGGTTAATTGTTGTCGGTTTACTTATGCTCAATTGTACGTGTTTGTCCGGTTTCCACTCCTGCTTTTTTTTGTCTTGTTTAGCGCGTTTTTGAGGTTTCTCATTAAAGCGATGCTTTCATTGGTTGATGCTCTTGAAATCCCTCATGATTGGTCAATCTGTGATGAATGACGGTATTTAATCCAATCAAGTACTACACTGGCTAAAAACTTGCTCTACGGAAACAGAGCAGAGGATGTAAATATGGCGAGCGTACTCAATGCTGGCAATTTACTGCGTGGAATATTTCGAAGTAGTTGCGCTGAAATCAGTTTAAGGCGATGTGCTTACCTGTCTTCTATTTCGCGACGCCGTGGAAGCTCAGATTCAAGGTAGATGGTTCGTTCTTTCAAAACTCCGCGGAGGCGAAATTGCTACAGGCACGTAGAGAGTCTCTGATCACTGGTCACGTCAATGTCATACATTTCCATGCCTTTCTATTAATTTACGAAAATTGTCGTCAAACCTTCTAGATCGATTCGAGTAAAAGTTTAGTTTTTAACTCACGAAATATTTACACGATGACCATCGCATCTAAGAGTGAAACGTTTCAATAAAAATTTTGTATTTTATTGCACATTATTATTGAATGAACACCTACACAAAGTAAAATGTTTCTAAAAGTTTGAGAAGACTTCACAAAAGAAGTGCAGCATACAAAACTTGCGATCGCCTCAGCTAAATGTGGATTAATAGAATTTTTCTTTCCTTGATTAAAAGTTTGGTAGGAACATTGCTATCTGACATTCTAGCTTCACTAAAATTGGAAAAAAATTAAATTGTATACAAAAAAAAAAGTGATATTTATTTTAATGTGTTGTGCAGTACTTTAATTTTAATTTTTCCATTTAAGCTCTTCTAAACTGAGCAAACGTTTGAAGGAAGATGCAGAAGTTGTTATCATTGGGGGTGGTGTTCTGGGCACCAGTATTGCATACCATTTGGCCAAACAAGGCATGAAGGATGTTGTGCTCTTAGAAAAATCAGAATTAACAGCAGGATCGACGTGGCATGCAGTAAGTAGATTGCATATTTGTGCAAGAGTAAATTGTTGCATGTTGAACTGTAATTACACATTGGGTAGCAAAAAATTTGATGTACATGGACTTGAGTATAGGGAATCTAGCCATAGTATACCATCATTCTTCAGTTTATGCTCCTGGCATGGCTGAGCCTTCTTGCACACAGGTATCTGACACATATAATTTTAGTTCAAGGCATTATCTCAGTGAGAGGTCCTTTGTAGCTCAATGGGACAGCATCTGACTGCAAAATCTGAACATGTTAGGTTTGAATCCTCAGGGGAACTCATGCTTGAGATTGAATAACACCTTTCTGTTTTCATATCTGTTAACAGGCTGGGCTGACAACATATTTCAACCCTGGAATAAATGTCAAACATCTTCACTATTACAGCATTCAGCTTTATTCAAAATTAGAAGAAGAAACAGGGCAGGTAATTAAGATTTAACTATAAATGTTTGGTCAACATTATCACATTTCAGTTTTTTTGGTCAAGAGGTTGGTAATTAAAAAGTGTATATATATTTATATAATAAGCTCAGTTATGCACGCATTCTGATTGGTTCTCACTTATGATCTATTGAAGGACAGGCGTATAGATGACATCATCATTAAAACTTTTTTTTAATTCTTTATTATATAAAACAAATAGATTCCAAGTTGCCGTACGTCTGTTCAGTAATAGATCACTTACCACAGATCTTACCACATTTTGACGTCATCTGTGATCTATTACTGAACAGAAGCACGGCAACTTGGAATCTATTTGGTAATATATACTTTTTGGTTAGTTGTTTGAATAAAATTGTCCCTACCCTTTGATCTCTATAAAAGACAAGCTTGTAATTACTTTTACTTACAGTTTCACTGCTGAATCACACCTTGAGGTCACAAGAATAATAAGAATGATCATTTAGTGAAGAGGCTCTGGATTATCAAACAAATTCTCTCTATCACCACCTTAGTAATTACATAGAGAACAGTATGGGGAAAAAGGCTTACTTAATGAAATGGGTTTTTGAAAATATTGATGAAAGGTTGGAAATGTTGAAAATCTTAGCTCTTGTGAACACAACAAGTAATAAGTTTATGTTTGTATTTCTCATAGAATGTAGGATTCCATACTCCAGGCAGTTTGCGGCTGTGTACAACACCTGAACGCATGGATGAAGCAAAATACCAGATGCAGAGACAAGGATGGCATAAGGCACCCCAGTGGTTGGTTACTCCTGATGAAATTGCAAAGATGCATCCACTCCTTAAAATGGATGATGTTTTGGGTGGCTTATTTAATCCTGGTTAGTTTTACTGTAGTGACTACAGTATATCTGAAAATTATTTGCTGTGGAACCCTGTATTTAACAGCGCTTTTCAAAGTCCAGATATATTTACCCATTAATTACTGTAATTTTCACTTTAATTAAGCAGTTATGGTCACCATTTGCGGAGTCCCAACTGGCTTTTTGTATTGTCCTCCACATGTATTGTAAGAGCCAATCAAAGGGAACCACTAAAAAAGAACTAAGACTTAACTTTCAAGCAAAATTTATGAAAATAAATGGCATAAAATGTGATGTTTTTAATCATGTTTTTTTATATTACCCCTATTCTATGGAACCTTTATTGAGCATTCATCCTGTATTAAGGGGTCACCATGCCATTTCTTGTGGGTGATAACTTAATACGAGTTTGACTGTATTTAACCTGGCAGATAAGCATGCTCAATTGCTTTATTACATTTATTTAGATCTGGTGATAGTCAGGTGTGTCAGGCTAGATATAAAGGCTGTAATTTTATAGTAGTGTAACATTAATTTATATTAAAATTCTTCAGATGATGGCCACATTGATCCTTACTCACTGACACAAGCCCTGGCAATTGGAGCAAGAAATTATGGAGCCAGTCTTTACCTGCCAGCACCTGTCACAGGGCTGAACCATAGAACTGATGGCAGCTGGGATGTTCACACTGAACATGGAACCATCAAAGCCAAGCAAGTGGTTAATGCTGCAGGTAATAAAAATGAAAATAGAAATGTCTGCAAGTCATGTACATGAAATTACATTTTCTCATTTTCCTTCAGAGTACTCAACATCTGCAATTGTTGTTTTTACCCTTTGACTCTTGAGAGTGACCACTGTCTTATTTCTCAGCACAACATATCATCCCTGAATCAAACATACGGTTGTAAGAATAAAGGAAATGATCACCAAATAAAATAGTTCTTGATTGTTAAACAAATTCTCCTTGTCAGCACCTTAGGAAATGTATAGAGAGCAGTATGGAAAATATGCATTCTGATGTTAGAGTGTTGATGGTTAGGGTGGCTCACACGTGCAAAAATTAGTAGTATGCGAGAAATGCCTAATCTCTGCATAAAATTTAAATCTCAAGTTGCTTGATAAGACATTTCGTTATGATGGTCAGCTGATATAGTGTCTGTCAAAACAATATTAATTATTTTCTCAGTGTAAGTATTTTAGGGTGCAGAGCCACTTTAATTTGGTGAGGTCTGAGGTCACAATGCATGCAATTTGGAATGTAATGCATTTACAGCATGATAGTAAACACCATCAAGTGGTTACCTAATTTTATTTTTGTTATTCTATTTTATGCTACTTATAATTTTATTGTTGTTGCATGTAGGATTCTGGGGTCGCGAAGTTGGTCGAATGGCAGGACATGAGCTTCCAATGGTTGCCATTCACCATCAATACATTGTCACATCTACCATTCCTGAAGTTGCAGCTCTAGAGCATGAAGTACCTGTTATAAGGGATCTTGAAGGATCTTACTACTGTCGACAAGAGAGAAAAGGCTTGTTATTTGGACCATATGAAAATGCAGACCTGATGAAGTTGCAAGATGAATGGTATCCTATTTATACTTAAATTGCTCAACTCTTGCAAAGCAATATGATTTTATGTCATAAAATTTTCAGATTTAATTTAACGTCAGTATCTCAGCAAGTGTGCACCTACCCCTCCCCTAACCCAACAAAGGTTAATATATAACAGGTGGGGTTAATGTTGAGCTAGGGGAGGGGTGGGTACACTGTGGCCCAGATACTGACATTAATCCAACTTTTCCTTGATGAACATTATTTATATTCCATTCAAAGTTACATGAATAAAGTCATCAAACCAAAAACATTATGTTCTTCTTCACCATAATGAAGAACCACAGCTTTTTCACAACTTGCATCAATTTTTTAATGAGTGGTAATATCAAAATCAGAAAAATTAAATGATTATCTACATTTTTATCAGGTGGGATGGTGTGACACCAGGATTTGGAAAGGAACTGTTTGAAAGTGACCTGGACAGAATTAGTGATAATGTTGCTATGGCAATGGAACGCATTCCAGTTCTGGCAGATGCCAATATTGCAAGTGTTGTGTCTGGTCCTATAAGTTACAGTCCTGATGTCAGTGCTGTAATAGGGCCTGCATTTGATCAGCCCAATATGTGGCTGGCTATTGGCACTGGTTATGGCATTATCCATGCAGGTATGTGCATGCTTATATGTGCAACATGAGCATTGCTATAAGTTTTCTAGATATTTTGCCTGGTCACCACATTTTTACTCACTTAGTTGAACTCACAAGTCTCTTGGCTCTTACTCTTGAAAATTTAGTTGAAACACATGAGCTCTTGTGTACTTTAAGCCTGGTTAAAAAAATGGTAAAGTCTTTACTCAAGGCAAGAGGCCCTGCACTCAGCTGGACCTTATTCCAGTTTCCTTAGCATGAGGCAACTAGGAGTATCACCGCTCTGTCCTGAATGGGAGACTACTCCATCTGCTGCTCTAACAGGCTTCCCTCCCCATTCACTAGTACCCATTTATACTCCTGGGTGGAGATAGGCTCCGTGACGCTATTGACTTTTGCCCAAGAACACAACACAATGACCTGGCAGGTTCTCAAACCTGGACTTTTTAAGCTTGAGTCCAGCGCACTAACCAATGGGCCAGTGTGTCTTCATCTCAGCTTAATAGCACCCCTGAATTAATAAAGTTACATGAACCTCAAACCAAACCATTGGATTTTTTAATATAAGGTGGCATTGGTAAATACATTGCGGACTGGATGATAGATGGAGAGCCACCTTATGATTTGACTGAACTAGATCAGGGTCGCTATGGCAACTGGACATCAAAGGAGTATGTGATGGCTAAAACGAGGGAATCGTATGGCTTAAATAACCAAATTGGTCATCCTAAACTAGAAAGGCCTGCAGGACGACCAGTCAGAAAGAATGGTATTTTTGAGGTAAGGTCTGTCTTTAGATCTAAAAGTCTGACTCGACTTGAAGCCAATCAGAGTAAAAGAAGTCATCACGAGGAACCAGTTGGAACACAGATTAAAACAAGAAAATTGCCTGAAACACGGGAAATGTAGCTGTTTAAGTTTTTTAGACGTAGTAGGCTACTGAAGCAAAAGTGTTTATATCCCAGATTCCTTTTGATGCTCATTTGTTTGTTGCTCGATAGTATCCAAGTATTGTGTTAAGACGAGATTTCTCGTATCTTCAATTTTTCGGGTTGATAAACAGTGCACAAACCAATAAATAGTTTTATACCTTTCAAACTTTTAAGAACCCTTTATTTATTTGCAGCGTCTTGTAGAACGAGGAGCAGAAATGGGATTCCATGTGGGTTGGGAGCAGCCAAACTGGTTTGCTCTGTCAGGTGATCATGGTGGTTATAAGCCGAGCTTTAGGAGGACAAACTGGTTTGAACCAGTTGGACGAGAATACGAATTAGTTCTCAACAAAGTTGGTGTTATCGATCTGACACCATTTGGAAAGTTTGAAGTGAAAGGAAAAGATGCTACAAAATTCATGGATATAATGGTGGCTAATGTTTTACCCAAGGTAAAGGACTAGAGGTGTTGTTGTCTTTTAACAGAACAAAAAACATGCCAATTTCACTTGAAACAAATCTATAAACTTAAGTTTGAGTTTATGAACGAGCAAATTCCGTAAGCATTTTCTAAGGTCTGTCTTTGGGCAATAGAGAACTTGGAAAACACAGCGAATGAGTTGCGATGAGGAACAAACTGTAAAAAAGGTTTAAGTTTTTTTGCTCCTTTCAGGTCGGCTGCACCAACATCAGCCACATGCTAAGTCCAAGAGGCCGAGTATATGCTGAGCTGACTGTTTCCACTGTGTCACCTGAGCATTATTTCTTGTTGACAGGAAGTTCTTCAGAGTTTCATGATCTCAGGTTAGTGCGACGCTTTAAGTTGCTGTAACTGCTGTACATTGTGTACATAACACATCTGCATTCATCAACCAAAAAAACTGTGTAACGTAATTATCAATTTATTATTCTGAAACAACTTAATGAATGGATACAGTGTACGTGTACGTTGCTGAGGGAATCCACCACAACTGTGCACCACCGATTACCTGTGTTGTGGTTCTATTTCGTAGTTCTTTTCCTGACTGACCGTCACTTCCAATGCTAAATTTTCTTTTCCTTCCTTTATACAAATGTCGAGTCTTTTTTCAAATGATGATTTCACAAAACTTCCGTTTTATGCCAAGCAAGCTAACCAGCAAGATGGGATGCCATCTTAATTTTGCAAATTACGCTTAATTCCAAAAGTTATGATGCGCGAAGTACAGGATGCACAGTGCGGTATTTTGTGACGCGCCTCTTTGACTCTCATAAAAAAAGACTTTAATCAAATTTACCTGCAACAATTTGACATGTTGTAGAGGCTCTACATTCGTTATCATTCACCACTCCCTCCTCACTAATCCTTACCTTTCTTTTTTAATAAACAGGAATTGTAATCTGCGCTCTTTCCATTGCGGGAGGAGAGAGACGGGATGTTCGTTAAAAATGCTATTTTTTTGTTCTCCAATTCTTTGTAGATGGTTAAAAGACCATGCCAGGAAGGGGAATTTTGATGTCACTATTGAAAATGTAACAGATGATATATCAGTGTTGGGTATAGCAGGGCCATACTCCCGCAGCGTCCTGTCCAAACTTACTCCCACTGATATGAGCAACAGCCAATTTAAATTCTTGACTTTTAAGGACATTGAACTAGCTGGTCTTCCTGTGCGTGCTATGCGAATTTCGTACTCTGGTGAGTAGAACTTTGGGTAGTAGAAATCTGGTCTTGATTTCTTGGCCATAAATTTTTTGAGTATTTCCAGGTTCGACCTCTTTGATCACTTTGCATTATTTAGAAAATGACAAGTGTTCCTGATATTTTCATTGGGTTGTAGGTGAACTCGGTTGGGAGTTATACCACAAGAATGAACACACAGCTGAGCTGTACGAAGCTCTGTTGAGAGCTGGGAAGGAGTTTGGTATTGGAGACTTTGGTACTTATGCCATGACGGCGCTGAGAATTGAAAAAGGATTTAGGGCCTGGGGACAAGAGGTAAAGTGTGTCTTTCAATTCAATCTCTCACAAGCTGAGTATCCTCAGGTCAAGCTATAGATATAAGGCGTGATCAAGTTGATCTGATTCCTTGTTGTTCGTTTGGTAGTTTTTTGTGGAGTGGTCCTCGCATAGTTTGAGATCTCTGTGGCTTCCTCTTTACGTCCTATGAAAAAGACTTGACTGAAAGCGGGATTGCACGGCAGCGAGACGAGAGAAAGTAATAAGAGGAGGGAAGAAAGGGCTCTCTCTCTCTTCCATGTGACTTCTGCTGAAAATCCCGCCATTTTTTTTCTCGCCCACCTGTCCGTGTCAGCTGACTGACAGACCGGCACAGGGTAGAAACTAAATAGCTACATTATATTTGAGTGAGGAAAAAATGTATTCATTATCTCACTTTCCAATAGATGAATATGGACACCACCCCTCTAGAGGCTGGCTTGGATTATTTCATCAAATTTGAGAAGGTAAACTAAACACTGACATAGCTGAACGTTATATTACATTTGGTGACTGAACTCAAGCTTAAAAAGCAACGCTCTATTTGTTCGTAGGGCGTGGACTTCATTGGGCGACAAAGTTTACTTCAACACAAGGAGAATGGAATCAAAAAGAAACTCTGCATGTTAACGGTGGACACAACTGATGTGGATCCTGAAGGAAATGAAACTATTTGGTTTGGAGGAAAAGTATGTTACTTGTTATCTGCTTTTGTTTTCGTTTCCTTTTTCCACCCTCCAAAATTGTTTATGAAACTCATCTTTCTATAGATTTCACGACTCATGATCACACGAGTTTAAGTTACAGCAGCACCTTATCAATTCAGGACCAGCGGTTAAAGTTTATTGAATCAAGAAAAAAGGAATCCTAAGACCTCAACATTTTTATGAGTCACAGAACAGCCGAAAAATTTTGAAAATCTGATTCACCGTGTTGCCTCATGGTCTGTCTGACAAGCTTTCTACCGGCTTCCTCGTCTTTTGTTCCTTTTCCTCTCAGCCATCCCAGGCTCCATTTTTCCCTTCTCCACCATCCCAGGCTCCATTTTTCCCTTCTCCACCATCCCAGGCTCCATTTTTCCCTTCTCCACCATCCCAAAACCCAGAGTCCATGTTACTCGTTCACCACCCTATCCGTTCTCTGACCATATATTCCCAATCATATTCCTTGGAATCGTACCTCTGTGAACTTTACACTAAAGCAAACCTCTTTGGCAGGTTGTTGGTAACACGACATCTGGAGCGTACAGTTACAGACTTAAGGAGAGCATCGCAATGGCTTACTTACCTCTTGAACTGACGGAACTTGGATCCCGGGTTGAAGTGGAGCTTTTGGGAGCCAAATGCCCCGCAACAGTAGTAAAAGAACCACTGTTCGATACAGAACCTGTGCGCACAAGACGGCAACTAAAAGCTGCCAAATTAATCAAAGGAAAGGCTGCTTTATAATGTATAAGGAGACAACAAAGCACTATCATCCCCCCCCTCCCCTCTCATTAGACATTCCCTTTCCTATTCATTAGTTCTAAGAAATAACTCATTACGTTTACACGGCTCTTTGTCTTCGCAAGAGGAAGCTAAAGATTGAATACAGCAACACACCCCTCCGATCAGAAGCCTTCCTTAGAGGATTTAATCCTGACAGATAGAACACGCTTTGTGCCTTCCTTCTCGTGTCTATACATCGAAACCCATTACGGTTTGGATGACCTAACACGTTCATATTCTGTACAGTGTGTGATTTTGAGTTCGCATTGATCAGAACTCATTCTTATGGGGGTTTTTTTAAGATACACACTAAAAATGTGATGTTGTGATGTTAAAAGAACATTGTAATAGTTTTCAACCTGCCTCAGGGCTTGTGAATAGATAAATCTTTCGAGCAAAAGAAAGGTGTCAGCGTTTATTATGCATCCTATTGACTTTTACAGCTCACGTTCATTCGTTTTAATTTAATTTTCTGATATCAACACATTGGCTGACCCGCAAACAACCACAGCGAGCCGAAGGCGGGTCGGTTACTCAGACACCACCATCATTATTTATGCTAAGTTAGTTTATGAAGAAGTCCATTGGGGTAGTTCCTAATTGAATTATCTATAACCAGAAACGCTAAGGATCAAATGCTAAATTATGACAAACTCTTTTTGATGCAGAGCGATTGACAACGAAAAATCCACAATTAACAAAAAAATTTTTAACAAGTCGTTTGATACCTCCAAGCTTAAGACAAATATCTTATCACACAATGTGTCATTAAATGTCCCTTGAAAACGTATCTAGACGGATGACTTAGCGAGAGAATTCAAGACATGAAAAGGAAGACTTTGGAAAAGCCGAAATTAATGCAAACAGAGTACAAAACATTCAAGTTTCATGGTTCAGTGAGTCTCTGCGTATGCAGCAAGCTTATGCAGTTCCTCGTCAGTAGTCAGAGTCTTTTGTTGAATCATGTTTTTGTCTGCCACCTTAAGATTTCCCCACTGTGAATCCAGCTCACGTAAAGCGCTACTGAATGGCCGACCACTAGTGGGCTGCAAGTTCTCCCAATGAGATCGGCGAGCCCTGAAAATCATTAACGGTAAAAAAAAGTTTTTTGGAACTTCGGCATATTTTAAATTTTTTTGTATCAGTTGCACTTGCCAGAACTTATTTGGCTTTAAAGACTAAAATGTTATCATTCTTGGATCAGCATTTGCGCACAAATTATCGAAGGCATCACTTATTAGCATTAGTTACTTTACCCCTGGCATTTCAATTTTTTTTTTCGAACTTTAACCCTCGGGTTTAGTTTTGCTGCAGGATTGCGAGTGCCTTTAAACCAAGCTTGTCATCAGAGGTACTGTACGTTTCCTTTGTCAGATCCCAGGGGTAATATCTCATTTGGCCCTAAATTACGGCGAATGTGCTGCCGAAAGGCCTCTCCTCCTCATAGGCTATGCCTTTCATCACAACTAACCTTTGCTTAGTTTAATCCCTGAGGGGTTCTCTTACCTGGCTCTAACCCAAGGATATGTGTGCTGCCGTAAGGCGTCTCCCCATGGGGCATGCTTCTCGCTAGCTGGAGGTAATTTACCACGTTCTTTTGCAAGCTGGTAACAGCAACAATAAAAAAAAAAGATATGTCGAGCTTTGATTGTAGTTTGAATATCTCTTCTTTCTTATTTGTCAAAAACATGCACGATCCACAACAAAGATTGAAAGAAAGCTTGCAAACCCAAGCATTTTCATGCACGATTTCATTCATTTTGTTCGCTGATGCATTTTGTATTTTCTCTGCAAAAATGTTCAAGTAGATACATTGTGGGACGACGGATTTTACTTTAATTTATCTTAGTTACTCATGACATGAAACTAGAGACCTCTTCAGCTATGGCTCGAACGTGATAAGGCTCCATTCCACAGCATGCTCCAATGTATCGAATGCCCATATCATAAGCTTTACGAGCGTACTTGTGCATGTCAAACCGAGTGAGCAAACGAGTCTCCATAGCTAAAAGAAAAGGGAAAATAAAGAGTGTTTGCGCCAATAGAACGTGTCAAACGGGGAAATATCCCGGAAATAATAGTTCTCAGGTAAGTGAGTTAGACATCAAAATTACATTACTTAGGAGTAGTGAAGTGGCACTTTCAAGGTTAACAAGGTGGTTCTAGGCTTCACAGTTTGTTAATAAATCGAAAAAAAAATAAGAGAGCAAAGTAAAGCAGAACCACGCGCATTCCAAATCACTCTCGACAGTCAATTAAAAATTGCAGTATCTTAACTATCACACCATAAGGAAACTCCGCTAGTCCTGTAATCCCCATTCGTCTGGCTGGGTTAGTGTGGTCGAGACACTCCGGTGTCTTGTAACCCATTGGCTGAACAATCAGATGACGTTTGAGTCCTTCCTTTTCCAGGGCCTGTTTCATAATCTTCATGGTTTCCAAGCATACGTCCGGATCGTAGTAACAATTCACACCGATCATGTCGGCACCTGCCGAAAAATAAGAAAAACAAAAAAATTGTATCATTTTGTAATTCATGGTAGTTTTTTCTTCCTTTTATTTGGCTAAGAGCCTAGAATGTGGCCTGCAGATAACTGCATATACATGCATGATACCGTTTATTGTGTCTTGTTACTCCAGACGTAATGCGTATAATATTTTGCTCATTCACGCTTGAGCCCGTGATCGTGTGCGGAAAAAGCCAGCGTGATTTCCTCGGCTGTTAGAGAAGAAAATCTCGTTCCAGACTCAGACGCAGATTCATTCAACTAAATTGAGAAACTCATGCCTTAGTATAGCTCCCATGAGACAAACACTTGAGACAAACCCAGTCTTTGGGCGGGTTTAAAGCATCGAAGTAGTAAGGCATCGAAGGAAGGCTAGCAGAGCTTCAGATAACTGTTACCTGCTTTAGCGATTCTCACAGCACACTCTTCAACAGACACTCCTTCCAAATCTCCGGCAGAACAGATGTTAAGGCACATGGCAATTGGTTTTCCTGTGGCTTTCATCACTTCAAGGGCCCATTCTGCCTCCTCTACATAGAAAAACAACTAACAAAGACAATTTAATCAGTTCACATTCCCTATTTTGACCAGAGTTCATGAAACAAGCCATATGCTGCACATAGGATAATTCATGTCCGATGTGGAAAGCTGTGTGGAAAGCTGTGAAAAGGGTAAACCAAAGTTATTTCAAAATTACTATGAACAGAAACTCTTGTGTTGCTTAGTTACTGGGGCGGAATTACGGTACTGATTATGTTCAAGTAATGCAAAGCGTAGGAAGATGTAACGTTACCTCTCCGATCAGAAAATCCACGTCATTCTTGACAAAAATGTCGATTTGTTCCTGAAACTCTCTCTGAACGGCTTCTTTACCAAGTCCTGACATGTATGAGGGCGTTTGGCAGATGTTACCTGCTACGAGGGCGTCGCCCTCGTTGGCCACTTGACGCGCGAGATCACACGCAGCTTGATTGATGCGCTTGCACTTAAACAGAACGAAGACAAACAACTCGATCAAAGTTTATTTTTAAATCACTACCCTAAATCGATTTGAAAGAAACTTCAACTGAGTTGTTCTTACCCCAATCTTCTCGGAAGCCGTGTTACCACGATTGCGTAACTTGTCATCACTGGCGTAGAAAGTAAACGTCTGCATCACATCGGCGCCTGCCCGAAGAAACTCTCGATGCAGTTGCAAGACTAAACAAAACAGAAGTAAGAAACATTTATTGTCTTCCTTTAACCATTGGAACAAAAAAGACTCTCGGTTTCCATCCATCTCATTTTTATGGCCCGTAATTCATCCCTTACGTCTTATCTTTTATGTCTTTCCTCCTCTTTTAAATTTTTATTCGTATTTGACATTCGACATTTTGAATTTTCCATGCCAATACATATTTTCCGGTCCTTATTCTTTATTTTCTGTTTCCTATTTTATTTTCAATTCAGCCTTTTCCATTGCACATTCTCTGCGCAGCATTTCCGCTTCGTCATTCCCCATTCTACATTTCCCAACCTCCAATAGGGATTTTTCCTTCTGTAGTCTCGACATTGTATTCCTCTTTCTCGCTCCAACTTCTTCTCACACGCTCTCCATTTCTCGTTTTCTAAATTTTGATTGCCCCTCTATAACTGACATTATCACAGATGCCATTTTTTTCAACGATTTTCCATTTACCCCCTGCCATTCCCTTTCCCCGTTCCTTCCTTTACGCTCTTTGTACTCCAATTCTTGCTCCCGACCCTCATATCCCGTTCTCCGAACACCATTCTTCTTTCTCCTTTGCCCGTTCCCCAGGTTCCTCAGTTACTCGGTTCTACAGTTCATCGGTTCTCTCTTTCCATATGATAACATGGTGTAGTTGAACAGACTTATCTTGAAAATCCGGTTGAACAAGTTTTTTGATGCTCTTACAAAAGAATATGCAGAAATTACATTTATCTGCGTCATTACGCTCGCGCCAATGTAAACAACTAGCAGGTAATTTCGTGTTAACAACTAGCAGGTAATTTAGTGTTAATAACTGGGTTGAAAACGTAAATTAACCACCGTAAAGGGTAAAAAAGCTGACGTTTCGAGCGTTAGCCCTTCGTCAGAGCGATTGAACGCAGCACCACAGTTTCTTTAGAAATTTACCCCTTTATTTACTGGGAGACCTGTGGTAGCCCAGTCATAATTTACTGGGATACCTGTGGTAGCCCAGTCATAAAATGCCTTTGGTTTTTTGTCGTCTTTTTTTTACTGGGATACCTGTGGTAGCCCAGTCATAAAATGCCTTTGTTTTTTTGTCGTCTTTTTTTTTTTTTTTTCCTCCGCCACAAAATGGAAAAATTGCGCAATAGTACCCAGAGGTCATTGGGCCCTCAACACCATGACAACTAACTGTGATCCAATGAGGTGTTCACATACTGATCACGCGTGTTATCCCTCGACACCATGACAACTAACTGTGATCCAATGAGGTGTTCACATGCTGATCACGCGTGTTATCTTGATGATGATTGACGTTGTCATGCACAGACAGGGCCGGGTCACATGACGAACACGAGATTTTGCTCATGAAACTCTTTGGTCAGTTGTTTTGCATTTTAACGTATTTGGATTGCGATCTCCTGGAGCATTATAGCGCAAACGCGCAAAATACTTACAGACGCATATACAAGTCGTATTAATCGCGGCTAATCCACACTGAAAGATGTTATTGAGCGGTAATTTTGGAACGGATTGAGTCGCGAACGCTTGAAAGCCATGAAAGCCTTGAATGCCTTGTATGCTAAGTATGCCAATGTCTTAGTTGAAAAACGTTCACTTGTTGTAAAAAGCAAAATCTGAAATCTGAAACCAAATTTCTTATACTCTATGCAATCTATTGAACAACGCTACTACCGTGAGACTGAAGAACATAACTATATGGAATGCAAACTGCTTGTGAAGAAAGACGACATGTTGGATTCACTTGATGGCAAGGAACGTAGCTACGATAACAGTACGAATGGTATTAATTTCACGATCAGAAAAGTGAATCTTATGTTTGTTTTCATTGTAGTTGTATGGATATTCTTTTTTAATAAATACGTGATCCAAAACCCTGTGTTTTTTTGTGTATAATGTTGTTATATTAAATATTGTTTACGCAATTGTCTTGTCACAAGCGGCTCAAGCTCACGTCTCGAGAAAAAGCCAACGATTAATTCATGAACGCGTCACGCGTTGTGTGACTCGGTGTTAAGTTACGAGAGGAACTGCACGTTATAAGGAATAGTACAGGGAACGAAGTATGGTCGATTTACAACGATACACACTTCGAAATATGAACATTTTTCTCGTAAAATCAATAAAACTTACTCATACCCTGTGTATCCGTTGTATTTTCTGGCACTTTCTGCCGTTTTAAGCTTGCTTTACCATCGCTGTTGTTCACATCATCTACTTTTATTACGTTGATAAAATCTGTACAGACATCACACCAACCAACTCGCGCGCAAAGTAAGAAGACTATATTGAAGGCTTGAAATAATATTGCGATCGATTTTCATCAAGAAATGGCCAGGAATATTCCACAATAGTGCAAATAATCGTGAAGGCGGATTGCAGAAAAGCGATTGCGTGACGCTCGGTAAGCTGTAAGATGACATGTTATTATATACCAGACGTAAAAACTCTTCAGATTCTTAGTCTGCATTTTGTACCCACTCTACAGTCTGCAGTCTATATTTTGTATCCCGTCTGCAGTCTGCTGTCTGCATTTTGTACTAACAGGTATCTGTGGCACCAATACAGTTTATTTTTGGTTACATTTATTCGAAAACACATAATCTCCCACAAAATACCTGTGAGTGAGGTAATTCGACATTTTCGTTCTTTCCCACATTAATATTCTTCTCTCCTTTTGTAAGAATGTAGACATCACTCACGGTGTTTCAAGTAATCCACCCACCCTACAAAAAAGGAACTCTTGCATGCATAGCATGCCTATGTTTTGAAATAGGTGTATGCCCTTGGCCAGACTTGAGCGCACTATTTCAGTATACTAGTCCGACACCCGTAGTATCACTACACTCGATTCCAAGGATCCAGTACCATCCAGGTATCCCAGTTACCCTGCTCCCAGGGTCTAGTTTTTTTTTTTTTTTTCCTCCGCCACAAAATGGAAAAATTGCGCAATAGTACCCAGTGGTCATTGGGCTCTCAACACCATGACAACCAACTGTGATCCAATGAAGTGTTCACATGCTGATCACGCGTGTTATCTTTATGATGATTGACGTTGTCATGCACAGACAGGGCCGGATCACATGACGAACCACGGGACGTATAAAACGTATACGTATTTGACGTATAAAACTCTTTTGTCAGTCGTTTTATATTTCAACGTATTTAGATTACGATCACCCGGAGTGTCACGGCGCAAACGATCAAAATACTTACAGACGCATACACAAGTCGTATTGTTCGCGGCCAATCCACGCTAAAAGATGTTATTGAGCGGTAATTTTCGAACGGATTGAGTCACCAACGCTTGAAAGCCATGAAAGCCTTGAATGCCTTGTATGCCAAGTATGCCAAGTATGCCAATGTCTTAGTTGAAAAACGTACACTTGTTGTTAAAAGCAAAATCTGAAACCAAACTGCATATACTCTATGCAATCTGTTGAACAACACTCTTACCGTGAGACTAAAGAACAAAACTCTAACGGATGCAAACTGATAGTGAAGAAAGACGGCATGTTGGATTCACTTGATGCCAGGGAACGTAGCTACGATAACAGTGTACAGGGAACGAAATATGGTCGATTTACAACGATAAATATTTCGAAATATAAACATTTTTCTCATAAAATCAATAAAAATTACTCATACCCTGTGTATCCGTTGTAGTTTCTGGCGATTTCTGCCGTTTTAAGCTTGCTTTACCATTACTGTTATTCACGTCATCTACTTTTATTACGTTGGTAAAATCTGTACAGACATCACACCAACCAACTCGCGCGCAAAGTAAGAAGACTATATTAAAGGCTTGAAATTATATTACGATCGATTTTCATCAAGAAATGGGCCAGGAATTTTCCACAATAGTGCAAATAATGGTGAAGGCTGATCGCGGAAAAGCGATTGCGTGACGCTCGGTAAGCTGCAAGATGACATGTTATTATATACCAGACGTAAAAACTCTTCAGATTCTCCGTCTGCATTTTGTACCCACTCTGCAGTCTGCAGTCTATATTTTGTATCCGGTCTGCAGTCTGCTGTCTGCATTTTGTAGTAACAGGTATCCGTGGCACCAATACAGTTTATTTTTGGTGACATTTATTCGCGCAACACACATAATTTACCACAAAATACCTGTGTGTGAGGTAATTCGACATTTTCGTTCTTTTCCGCGTTAATACTCTTCTTTCCTTTTGTAAGAATGTAGACCACTAACAACGTTTCAAGTAATCCACCCACCCTACAAAAAATAACTCTTGCATGCAGAGCATGCCTGTGTTTTGAAATAGGTGTATGCCTTAGCCAGACTTGAGCTCACTATTTCAGTATACTAGTCCGACACCCATAGTATCACTACACTTGATTCCAAGGATCCAGTACCATCGAGGTATCCCAGTTACCCTGTTCACTGGGTCTAGTCAATGTAAACAACTACATGCATTATGCAAATTATAGTTCAACTAGTGGGGGTCATTCACACTTTTTGTCCCTTCAGTTTAAATTAATCCACTGATGAATTGCCTGACAAGAAGGGGCCGCTAAGTTATTCTTGAGGATTTAAGGGGTACCACGTAACATCACAAAGAGAGGAGTTAAATTTCCGAAACAAATTCGGGAGATCCATGTTATTTAGACAGGGTTCGAATTATCAGTTACTATATTTAAGGACCCTCTCCCTCTGATGTTTCTTATTTTTTCGCAAGTGATTATGTTTTTCACCTCCTATACTCACTGCAACGCACTCCTGATTGTATGTGGTGATGAAATGTGGTGTCTGAGATCGACGCTGGTCGCATTTTAAAGTTAGGTTTCCACTATACATATGCAAATAGGGCATTGTGTTGAAATTGTTCGACACATACGATCAATCCTCGAAAACAGAAGGAATAGATCTTACCTGCTTCTGGATGCTCTACTGTAGCTTCTGGTGTCCACACTCCCGCTTTAACATAGCCCCTTCTCTCCATACAGAACTAGACCCTGTGAGCAGGGTAACTGGGATACCTGGATGGTATTGGATCCTTGGGATCAAATGTAGTGATATTACGGGTGTCGGAATTGTATACTGAAATAGTGAGCTCAAGTCTGGCCAAGGGCATACACCTATTTCAGAAAAGGTTGTCATCAGGTGATAAGTGACAGGTCATTTCAAGACGGAAAGGAATCATGGGTCTTTTACTAATTGATAACCTAATGGTTATTTTCTGGCCGACAGCCAATTGATAGGGTTTCTCAAAGAGCTGCTTTTCACAATTACCAATAGATGTATGATGCATATACTATTCTGTGATTGTCATCAAGGATGTGACAATAAAAAGACAAAAGGTTTTTATGTACTATTGTTTGATTTTTTTCAGGGTAAAGTGTGTCATATTGGGAGTGATACTGGTTGAGCAATGTGCCATTGAAGTCATTTAAGAAGATGATATATGCATAGCAGTATGATGTTTTTGAATGGTAAGTAATATTAGTAGCTTTCAGAGCCGGTGTAATTTGGAAAGTACATTATGTAATTGCAAATTATATTGTCAGCGAAAATTATAGGTACTGTCTTGATTTTTATGGCAGCTGAAAGCTGGAGAGAAAAATAAATTAGTCCCAAGGACATCAGTAGAAGGAGAGGGGAGGGAGTGGGACAATGAAAATTATACCTGGTTAAGGTCATTGTTTTGATGAATTGTGTTCCCCCTTGAACTAGGGTCCAGTTTTTAAGTTAAGTCACTTTGATTGATTATCTGGTCAATTGTGGAAATATAGCTACAAAATGATGCTTACTCAAGAAACTTAAATAGCGGGACCATAAACTGATAGGTGACTTGCATAATTCTACAATATGCGTTGATCACACAAAGAATCATTTATTTTCAAATTGTGGTTGAATAGAGCAGGCAAGAGGGTCAGGGATTTTAAAGGTTTTAATTGATGATTAATGAATTTCTTATGTAAGTTAATTAAACCCTTTACACCTTAACATCTGTATGCATACTGTCCATATAGTTATTTTTACATTTTTTAACCCTTTACACCCTAACATGAATATGCATATTGTCCATACATTCTCTATACACTTCTTAAGGTTCTGGAAAGGAGAATTTGTTTAACAATCTTGAGTTTCTTTAGTTGTTGATAATTTCCCTTATTCTCATGGTGTTAATGTTTTATTCAGGGGTGGTCTTGTAAGGAGCAATTAGATACCAGTCACTGTTACAGGTTAAAGGGTAAGGTGTTGAATAGGAGAATTTCACTAATAATCAAAAGCTTGTTGAATTTGTGATCATTTCCTTTATTCTTGTGATTAAACGTTTGATTCAAGTGTGATAGTGTTAGAAGAAATTAGATGGTTATTAGTGTTATGGGTATAAGGGTTAAGTCAGTTTGTTTGTAGTGAACGGTTTATCCAGTGAGACACTTTTTCTTTTTCTTTTTGTTTTAGGGATAGTGAAGAATGTTGATTGAGCACAGGTTAGAAGTATCAGTTCAAGCCTCCTGATGTTTTCTAGACAACATGAAAATAATGGATGAGAGGATTTGTAATATCTCAGGGTTAAATATTTATGAACTTGTAGGATGTGAAGGTGTACTGGAAGTAAACATGTACAGGATATTAAAAACACGTTAAAAGTAATTGGAAGTGACTTGACAGTAATTAATGGTCACATCAAGACAGCTTTTTTAGTGACATGAAAATGGATGATAATTAAGTTAAAACTATTCAAAGATCATGACATTGACCTGATGTGAAAAAAAGAAATCACTTTTTGTCCAAGATATGCATGAGTTAAGAGTTGATATGAATATGAAAAATTAATTAAAAGAGTCACCAATTATTTTCAGATGACTATGTTTTAATTAATGACGCATATAATGATAAAGTCAAACAGTAAGGGAATATTAGTTTTTGCAACAGTGTTAATAATTTCGATATACTATTGATAAAGATTACTAAGAGTACTTGGCAACAGTATGATACTGTGAATAGATGTATGTTTGATTGTTTTAAACGTTATTAAACTTTTGATGGTAATGAAGTGATTTTATTTGAATTACAATATAATTTAGTACAACATGCATGGAACTATAAAAAACGGTGTTAATACGTTTTAGTTGAAGTTGTCTATTAGATTGACTGGAGTTTAAAGTTTCACAGATGAAATAATAATACTGCAAAAATTTGTTCATAAAGATGTTAAAAAAGAATTGTGTTATTTCGTTCGACGCCAGGAACGCTTTTGTGTGAAAGGAATCCGATTTCAGACCTTGAAGTTCATGTTCGACTTGGTAACTAGTCGTATCCATTTCAAGGAGTCCCGTAAGTTCACTAGCTTTGGTTTGTAATTATCCGATCGACCCAAATGAGCTAGTACAGATTAGAATTGTGAGCCACGCCATCATTCAGTTGTTGTAAAATGCTTTCAAAGGTGAGAGAAAGGAGAGGGCACTTTGGAACCTTTTTGCTAATTGTGTGTTGGTTGCATTTCAGAATCCTTAGTCCATTATAGTATATTTTGTGGCCAATTATAAACCCAGCAGTGTTGGGCAATTGTCATTGTCGCAATGTCCAGTTAGTCGATTTCTTTATATGCCGTTAGAGAAAGTCTATTGAAAATGCATGTCCACTATGTGATAAAGTTTTGAAAATAAAGTCCCATTCAGCGGCATGTCGTGAGTACCATATTACGAAGAAGTACTCCTCCCGCCCGGTATGCAATTGTGTTGCGGGTGGGTAAAATAATGCACTTTTAAACTAGATCGAGCGCAGTTAATTAATGCATGATTGTTAGTAGTTGTTTAGAGCAAAAGACCAAATCTTTAATTTGAAAAAAATCGAATGAAGATGTCACACATCTACATATTGTATTACCTTTTTACATTGTAAGGTGAGTATGCATATTTTCCATACTGTTGTCAGTAGTAGATTTTGTCTAACAATCAAGAGTTACGTTACTTGGTGATGATTTCTTTTATTCTCGTAACCTTTATGTGTGATTCAAGGGTGATATTGTAAGGAGCAATTACACGATAGTCAGTCTTAGGGGTTAAAGGGTTGAAGTGGTCTTCTTGGTCCGTGCGTAACAACCTTATTGCTGATAGTTAGGCCATAAACCTGAAAAAAAGAAACCAGGTTCTGTAACTTACAGAAAAGGACAGAAAAAGATTTTAAAAGAAATTTGTAACATGTCTGGTATCAAATTAAAGAAAAAGGTGTCCAGTCAAACAAAGTTACTGTAAAATACGATATGTCAAATAGACCAATTATAACGCACGCATTGTACAGGAGTTGTAATGAGGCGTGAGAGATAAAAGACAACTGATTGAAATTTTAGATAAGTCAGAAAAAAAAAATTATATTTTCATGATTATTGGTAGGTTACAGAAAAGGTGAATGTTTTTTGTAGGGTTTTCTAGCCGAACAGAGACAAATGCGAGGCGAGCGCGCAGTGCGAGTCACGTGCGAGGAGAGAAGCGTAAAACAGTGTAATGCACCTTCCTCGCGTGTGATTTGCGGTTTAAGCTTGCCTTGCTGTTCCGTGTGCAACTGACAAAGGCGAAAAAAGGCTACGGTTGTTGTGAAGGCCATGTGGGTGAATACAGTTTTCCAAGAAAAATAAATGGTTGAATGAGGCAAGCTTGCGCGTGTCACTTTTTGGCCAGCGGTGCGCCAATTTTCAGAACAAATTTTTATAAGAAATGATACGAATAAGACCTATGTCACCTAAAAGTTATGAAAAGAAATTAAATGGTCCATAGAAATGTTTAAAAGGAAACAAAAGAAATAAACGATAGACATAAAAAATTAGCCAATAGCCTGTTAAACCCTACATGCGCAATCACGTAAAAAAATTATAGCAAAAGCAGATCATGGTGTTCTGCAATAGTAAGAGGTTGGACGGGTTAATACGATTGGGTGCGGAAAAAGCTCTCCCGTCTCGGGGTCTAATTCTTGAAGGTCCCCGTAACCTAACAGGCTGGCAAAGTTGTTGTAGTTATATTTAAAACGGACTTTACAAAAGTTTTGAAAAGTGTACAGCAAAACTATTAGCTACAGAAACAAAATGGATTGGTTAGGGTGCAATAAACTGCTTTTCTGTTCTTATAATTGTGATTTTATAAAATATGGTCACTTCGACGTGTTAAGTTACAGGAAGTTTCCAAAAAAGGCCCCTGTATTCGCACGGATCTTTTTTCATTTTCCCAGTACGTAAATTGGAATTGTGGACTGGTATTTAAAATGAAAGAAGATTAGACGACTCGTGTTTGTTGATGAATTACGATTTTGTTGTTGTAACTCGAAGAAAAAAAACAGAGAAAAACTCTGTTTAATTTTTTCCAGTAGTTGTCTGGTGCACGCCCTTCTGTTGTATAAGAGGAGGTTCAATTTCAGTTGAAACGAAATTTCAACAACAAGTGGCCATTTGATGAAACGCTCATAAACTGACTTTCGTCGGATCGGTTTGGAAGATGTCTGGGTCGAGGTCATGACTAGTGGACCGCGGGAACTGCACACTGATATGTGTTTAAAATTGTTTCAATACTTTTCCCGTTCCTCTTGTGTTAATTTTCCAAAAGTTTTATGGTTAGTTTTTTACGAATCAAACAATGTCTCCTGATCTGTTCACTCGGAAAGTAATTTTACAATGGGCATATTTCACACAAGTAGAATAGCAAAAATTAATACCAGTCGCGTTGGATAGGGAAGTCTTCCGATTATATTGCAAAAGTGTTTCTGAGTACAATTAGATGGAAACTTGTAACAAAGTAGAATTCACTGTTTGATTAAATAAAACGATTTACGAAATATTGTGCTCTTATTTTAACTCGTGAATTGCGCGCATGCTCGCTCGCTCGCTCGATTGGTCGATTCCTGTAAACTTTTTTTCGATTTTAAGCTTTTGAGTGCATTTGATAGTTTTTGGCGAGCAATAAACAAACGAAATGGCGACCTTTGTTGGTAAGAATAGTGGTGGGGTGAAAAAGAAGCCAAAATGATAGTAATTTTTTTTCGTTTTAGTTTCAACAAGCGGCGCCAGCGACTGGCAGGCATGCAAGGATTCACACTGAAATAACAGAACAACCTTCGTTTTTCATAAAATTGTAATTTACAATCCTTGAACTTGAAAACAATCCGAAGATTTATTGAAAATATCACTTACTGCGAAGCGGTCGGAGTTTACAGATGTTCAAAAGCTTTTTCGGTTATGGGGTGAGGTTGAGGACAAAATCGATCATTACGTTTCGTATCGTGTGTTTTTCCTGTGTGAAGCAACATGAGATGCCGGCGACTGACGAAATTACAAGTTATCTCGAAAATCAAATAACACCTAAACAAACAATTTTAGCTACCGATTTTCAGTGAATTTTTAAAAGAACAATTTTCTTTTAAGTGTCAAGACAATTTGAAGATTCAAATTAAATATTACGTTCAAAAATGCGAAAGTTATACACCAAAAAATTGATAAATAGGCCTGAAATGAAGTTCTATCTTGTTCTTGATTATACGTTGCCTAGCACGTGACTAAAATCTACCCAGGCGGAGATCCAAAATGACGGTGGCAGTCGTGGCTTAATTATATCACTCAAAACTCGTTGCCGTTTGTCTCATTTGCTAAAGAGAGAATCGTTAATGTTTTCATTAAGACAGTATTGCCTTGGTTTTCTAATATTTACAATGATAGACAGTTAATTTCACTTTTCACCCACATTTACTTCCAACCTTTTCTTTTGAACCAGAAACAGAATTGATATACGTTTAAAACACATGACATCGTCCACCGTTGTCAAATGTAATAACATGATCATTTCAATTGTAATGCCTTCTTATCCCAACGTTACTTTGTTTTCTTGCTGCGAACACTGAACTACTGCTCGTACTCTAGATATGACAATCAACGACAAAATTCCCTAAACCAGATATCAATAAAACATAGTCCAAAAAAATCACGTGTCAATTTACGAGTTTGCTCACAGAGCACTTTTATCTTTTATTTTAATCAGCCGTCGTCAATTATTGAGCTGAAGACAACCAATAGAAATCATTTTCATTTTTAATGTCAATTAATATATGTATTGACCAATGAAGAAGAAGGAAAGAACGGGTCAACTTCATCTGATTGGTGCAAAAACATTATAAATGCTGTACCCAGAAACGTGTATGCTACGCCTTCACCCATATTCTTTTGGACCATTGACCGGAGTATATTGGTGGAAAAAGTGATTAGCGAGAATGGGTAAGCTATGATAACTTAAACACGATTTATCGTAAGTACAAATAATTTTGTGAATAACGAAGCTAGATGTTCCTACTACAAAATTAATGCCTAATAACGTATCTTTTGGTGAAAAGGAGAAGGTGACAAAAACTGCGCAATTAGTTTTAACAGCAAATACCTTTCAATCTGTTCACGATATACCCTTCCAAATAAAGAATATAGCTAAAATCATAGTTCCCTTAAAAACATTGCAGTTGTCGAATTTATTGTTGTCATATTTTGTTAACGAAGAATCTTTTTATAGGGAATCGAGTTGTTGCGTCACTGGTAAAGGTGTGCATTTGTTGTTTACTCTTAGAATTCAGAGTTAAATCAGAGCCGGAAAACAAGCAAGGTAAGATCACTTTCTTTGTCGAATTTCCTTTTCTCTTCTTACGTGATACAAAACGAGTAACAACACAAATTCATGAAGAAAAAAAAACAACTATATTTTAAGATTGGCGAACGTGTGAGTATAACTGCCTTTATTTCCCTTTGAGAATGTAAAAGTTTTCAGAGATTTGGACGCTATTTGCTCTTCGTGTTTTCTGTGTGTCTATTTCACTAGTTTAGCCAATAGTTCCATCTCGCAACTTGGTTAAAATCGTTGTTATCACATCTCGACTTGAACAACATTTAAGAACAGAACACGTTCCTGAAATGTCTCTGCATCGGCACTAGTCATTTAAGTGATGAGTACTGCAAGCGGCGAGAAAAGCGAGCTAAAGAAGTTCTAAACGACAAACTCGAAGCATTTTTAGATCACAAAGGTACTGCGTTCTAAACGTTATAAAAATACACTGAAAGTAACAACTTGTACCTAAGTACGCACATTCAGAAGGATCACGTACGAAAAGCCACAGCGGAGAATTGAGTGTTTATAGTTGTAAGGTGTGAGATAGAGTACGCACGTAAACAATGGGAACAATAATAACACTACGCGGAAAAACCTTTGATTTTACAGTTTCCATTTGTTTGTATTTATCGTGGAGATACAAGCTAAAACCAAAGCAGAAAACATTGCCATTTTTAGGAAACTTTTTGTCGAAGTTCAACAAGGAAATGTTGCATTAACAGGTTTGAATTTAAGCCTGAAGTGGAACATGTGTAACATGCCAGCGAACTTGGAAACGAATCCTTGAAGTAAGCTGTCGAGATGAATTTAAACCAGCTTTCACTGAACTATGCTTGAAAGAGTAGTACTCATTTTTCAGACATTTCATTTACCTTGAAGTGCATTAAACCGGTTGGTTCACATCAACGACGGTCCGGTCGTTTTTCAACCAAAACCATTCAACCGGAATTCCAAAACGTTCCTCAAACGCGCGAGGACAGCGACAAATGAAAGCGCATGCTTCTAACACCAGAAGCAGAGAGCAAGAGCACCAAGCAGTCGTGCGACACTTTATCCCACCGATTTCAATGACAGTTTGCCAGGTTAAAGGATCTTCCCCAAAACTCAAACAGACAAACTGGTTTGTGTTTTGGTTATTTCCAGGGAGAGATAGACCACCCTCCGGTTTCTCTTGGTTTTCACAAAAAAAATCACTTCAAAACAAGTAAAACGTGTGGAGTTGTCACTGCGATGGTAATTAAGCCCTTACTCTGATGCTCTGACGCAAGTATAACTCAATTAGATTGACGGCTTGTCAGTGAGCAAAATCAAATAGATTACTCAGTTTATTTTTAGACTTTTTGATAAATCCAAATATTTGATAACCTTGGAGTTAAATAGCTCCCCTTGCCAGACAGTTACAACACCAATTCTAAGTCGCCTTTATAATCTATCATTTCATCTGTGAAAACCATCTAAAAAATATCTTGGGGGTCTGCCGTATTTTTGTCTCGAATGCCTTTCAAAATCTGCTGCTGTGACAAGGTTCCCTGAAGTACACCTGTCACGCAATTCTGGGTCTAGGCGGTGGCTTGGCCAATTAATCCAGCATTTTATAGTTCGCTATACAACATCATTAATCAACAAAGTTAAAAGTGTGAAAAACTGCGAGATTTTTTATAGGAGTAAAAAACTTCACGTTTAAAAGCGAGATGTGTGTAGGCAAATGTTCATGCAAAGTCGTAACGTTTCTTTCTTCTGTCGTTTGTTACTTTGGAGATTTGCCAAAATCAGCAAATATTGCTTTCGTACGGCAGAAAACATTAATCAGTCAATGATCTGATAGTCTGTTGTCCTTATCGCCCATTTTTGGTGATTTAAAGTTACAAGCAACGTGTTGGTCGACATAGCACCTTTCGTGTGTGACATCTTCCGCTTTTACAGACGAGGAATTCTGCGCTGTCGCTCGAGAAGAAATATCGGTAGCTCTCTTAAATTATAAAACTGTTCCGCAAATAAAAGTAAGTGTTTTATGTAAGAGAGTGTTTTTATCAGTGCGTTTTCGCCCTGAAGAAGGGCTAACAGTCGAAACGTCAGTCTTAAAACTCTTTGCGGTGGCCAATTTACGTTTATCAACTCAGTTGTTAATAGTTAATCACCCTGTTATATTTTCCCATCGACGCAACATCACAGTTTCTTTAGGAAGTTATCCCATTATTAAAATAGTGTTGTCGTTGTCACTTACCGCCATCAAACATCTCCATGCAAAAGTCCGCCAAAGTAACACCTTTGTCGTGACCCGAACATTTTTACAGAAATCATTCGAGCGCGTTGGTCATGGTGTCTGCTAGATGGCAATTTCAGAATATTCTGCAGATCTCTCTTTGTATTTCTTTTCTTGGATAGTACACTGTCTTTTTTTATCACATGTTAATCTACGTCAGTCGATAAAAGTGTCGCCGGCGTTGATTGCGAGACCTAAAGAGTGAGCCAGCAATATTTTGACCAGTAGGCTTCCTCTTAAATAAAAATATTCGAAGACAAAACCACTTGATTTCGAGGGTAATGAGAATAACTTGAACGAAAAGCGAGATGCAAAGAGTTGTATTTTTCGAAACCTAATAACAGCTGCACCCCTATCCTGCAGGCTTAGTCCTTATCTCGTGCCTTGTTTGGTCAGTTTCAACCTCTGAAGCTAAATTATCAATGTCTTCATCGTTACTCGTACTTACAGAGGGGGACCTCCTCAATACTTTGTGAAAGATTTCTAGTCTGATGACCCTAGTAAGGCCCTGAGGTGCACCAAAGTGTGCCAGTGAGTCTACGTCATAAACTTGTCGCAGTTGCAAAGTCAGTATCAGCGTATCCCTTGCAATCATATGATACAAAGTTCATGACAGTCAGTACTCACCCGTTAGGAAAATTGATGTTCAGAGAAGCGTCCTTCTTCCTTAAACATCAGTTGACAAAAAGACAACAGTTACAGTACGCGTTCTATTAGGTTGACAGTCACCTTGCCACTAGGAAGACCCTCCACCAGCTTTGATTTCTTCTGCCATCTTCAGATTTAGGTCTCTCTCAATTTAACGTCTCCAATTTTCATGAGAACGATACTGGCAATTACGATCACCAAGGTCTGCATCTCATACCAACTTGTGCATGATATTTGAACCACATCGTGAAATCGCGGCCCTAGTAATCTCCAAAACGGCCAATTCTAGCTATAATAAGCTGCTTCTCGGACGAAACGCACATTTGGAACACATTGCTGTGTCTTAAATGTTCTTCTATGCCGTACACCCACGGATTTAAAGGTGTGAAGTAGTTTGCCCTCTTGGGTAGCGCAAGAAAAATAACATTGGGTTTTACAATTAGTTCCAAAGGAATAAGAGAGCTGTGTCATCTTGACTTTTAGAATAAATTGAGGGATTTCTAGACGCTTGGTCAATTGTACAGCATCAGCATGAGGACGCAATACAACTGATACACGTACAGTACATGGGAAGGGTAATGTCCGTTGTGCTGTTGTGAGAGGGAGGATTTTAAAATTCCGTTTAGAATTTATTCTTTCTTTCTTTTTTTTTTTTTTCGCGTGCAAACCAAGGGAAGACATAGTTTCTAAAACACTTAACAAGAACATAATGGGACTAAATGGGGATGTTATCTCACCGGTCGACTTGCCAAGCTAAATAACCTCGCCCTTGAGTGAATTAATAGGGAAACGCGTATTTTTCACTGCTATACGGTAATAAGTACGGTATAAAGCCATTGATTACGACAGCGTAAGCCTTATTTTACTGCGAGCTAGATCAATGTGACTTTACCTCAAAGGCAATTTTTTTTACGGAACAAACTTAAATGACGATCACTGTAAGAACTGAGAAAGTAAAAACTTTCATTTATCTCCCATCCGTTTCGTCTGACAATGGCGGAATTCATCAAGGAATTCTACAAGAACGGTAAATAAGGTTTCTTAACTACAACTACGACCTACAACTGAACCTGTTTTAAGCAGTCTTTTTGTTTATCCTCTATCTGACACAAGACACCAAAAAATTTCAAACACTGCAATCAACAATTCATAATATAATTGGTGCATTTCAACTACTTAGAAAACCCAATATTTTCTTAGAGTAAATTGTATGTAAACATATATTGTCTACTTATCAATTCATCAGTAATGAAGTACATGATATGTAACAAATCTGTAAGCTAATGATTTCACTGACAACCTAGTTGTATGTTTTGTTTTATTTTATTTTTTCCTTTTCAGAACATCGAGCTGGTACAAATGATGTAGAGTTAATAGTCAGTAACCAGAATAACTCAACAGCTAATAACATCGCACGTAAGTACATATATACATCTCAAACAAATTACAAAGTTCAACCTACTGCTGAACCTGTTTAAGCAGTTTTTTGTTTGTCCTCTATCTGACACAAGACACCAAAAAATTGCAAACACTGCAATCAACAATCCATTATATAATTGGTGCATGTCAACTAGTTATAAAACCAATTTTTTTCTTAGAGTAAATTGTATGTAAACATTTATTATCTACTGATCAACACATCAATAAATTACATGATATGCGACAAATATGCTTGTGAATGATTTTACTGACAACCTAGCTGTATGATTTGTTTTATTTTATTTTTTGTTTTCAGAACATCAAGCTGTTACAAATGATATATATTTTATAGATAGTGATCAGACCAGTGCAACAGCTTATCACATTGCTCGTAAGTACATATATACATCCCAAACAAATTACAAAGTTTAACCTACTACTGAAACTGTTTTAAGCAGCCTTTTTTAATGTCCTCTATCTGACACAAGACACCAAAAAATTCCAAACACTGCAATCAACAATGCATAATATAATTGGTGCATGTCAAATACTTACAAAACCAATTTTTTCTTAGAGTAAATTGTATGTAAACATTTATTGTCTACTGATCAACGCATTAATAATAAATTACATGATATGCGACAAATATGCTTGCTAATGATTTCACTGACAACCTAGCTGTATGTTTTGTTTTATTTTATTTTTCTCTTTTCAGAACATCAAGCTGTTACAAATGATATATATCTAACAAATAGTCACCAGAACAGCCCAAGAGCCGATCACATTGCTCGTAAGTACATATATACATCACAAACAAATTACAAAGTTTAACCTACTACTAAAACTGTTTTAAGCAGTCTTTCTGTTTGTCCTCTATCTGACACAAGACATTAAAAAACTTGGTTGGTTGGTTGGTGGGAGAATTTTGAGTTGTAAATTTTCACAAAACTTTGCCACCAGGAACAAACTAATGTTCAAAACTTCAAAATGCCTGAAAGGGGTGCTGTCATAGCAGGATGTTGAAGCTCCAAATTGACTGATACATATTTATATATCATACCCAGCCTATGAAATGCAATCACATGTTGTCAATCCTAGCATAGCATACATTTTAATTTATAGTTCCTAACTTGCACATAATGTAAAACATCTATTCAGTCATAAGTGACAACATGAATATCCTGAAACAATCCTTCCTACAACAGATACACATAAAAAGGATCAAACTTATAACAAACTGTATTCCTTCAACTCAATCAGAGCAAACCAATCATCTAAAAAAATCTGCAAATTAAGTCTTTGTTGAAACTTGTGTTGAAAAGAAACTTGAGTTTGAGTACCAGACTTGAATGCAAATGTATTTTTTTCTTTTGGCAGAACATGTTTCACAACCAATCAGGACAAGAAATGCACAGTTACGACGTAAGAATAGTTATAAAATACTTTTAAATTACTGCTATGTCATCTTTACAGTACCTAAATAATACTGTTACAAGACAATTCAGTTCCTTTGAGAGTATGATTTATGTTCTTAATAGTTACTATTTTACTTGTTTGTGAAAATATTTCTGTCCAAACATTTTAGATGCCATACGCCATAGGCGCTACAGAATGTTACAACAAGGTAAGTGAATTCTTACTTAAACATTTGTTCTATATAAAATAAGACTAACTGCATCAAAATAACAACAAAAATGTTACATCTCACCAATGTTAACTTATTAGCCATTATACTATCACTGACTAAGCAATTCAATTAAAAAGTACCTTTTTAAAAAACCATGCACATTTCAATATTTTCAAAAAAATTTCTCTTCAAAGAATTAAAAATATATAATTTTTTTGTTTGATGTGAAAAACATATATATATATATATATATATATATATATTAGATGAATACATCTCTTTGAGATCTCTTTTGTCATGTGACTGAAAATTTTTATAAAAATAGCTTGTTCATAGATTACCCTATACTTTTTAATGCTTCCTTCAACAAAATGTTGTACTTGTCTATTAATAATCAACTAACAAAATACATATAACTTATCAAATTCTTTCAATTCATTGCTAGATCATTTTGAGAAAATGAAAAAGTCACTCATCACCATGGTTAAAAATTTATGTACCATTGATAACCAGCTCAAAAAAATTCAAAATCAGTTGCAAAGGTCACCAGCCACAGTAAGTGAAATTTTTTAAAATTCATTCCTTGAATTGAACATTACCAATAAATCTAAATAATGGTAACACTTTCAAACATTTCAAATAGAAAATACAATGAATATTTGTCCTTTATTATTACTATTAATAGTATTTATGCAAACCTTAGAACTTCACCATGCTTGTAGCATTATATTTGTAATGATAGTCAATCAAATACATCAAATCAAAATGTTCCAATCTATGACATTAATGCCTAACTCATTTCACAACCTGTGGTACACTGATCTTAACAAAATTCCTTAGAAACGTTAAGTCAACTTTTGGTACACTGAAAACCTAATTCAGGGCAGTTTAACACCTTAATCATGTATTTATTTGATCATTCTTTGTTTAAAGATTATACATTGACATTACAAATGAAATCTAAGAAAAAGTTCCTTCTTTACATCTTATTAACTTCAGGAATATGATTTAAGGTGGATCACATCATTTTAGTGACAAATTATCCCTATATTTCACAGAACTCACAACAGAACAGATTGTACTTTAACCATATGTTAGACGTCTGTAAAACAGTAAGTTTTGACTTGTGTAGTTTACAATTAAATTCAATCACAACTACAATTACACATGAAAACTGCCATGCGGTTAGCGTATGTGCATGAGCACTGGACTGTGTGAGAGGTCGGGGTTCATGACCTAGACTGGACCCACACTCAGGGTCTTAAAATAACTGAGGAGAATGTGCTACCTTTGCTATGACATCTGCAAGCACTAAGACATTCTAGTTTTCTCAGATAAGAACGATAAGCTGTAGGCCCTGTGTCCTGCATCTTCTCAGTATTGGTTAGTAGGGGACATTGAAGAACCCACACACTTATCACAAAGAGTAGGTACTGTAGCTCCCAGTGTTGTGGTCTGCTCTAGTGTTAATAGGTGGCTTATTTTTAAAGAGTCTTGTATTGTGTTTTTAAGCCTACCTCAGATTTTTCAAATCCAAAATTTGATTAAAGTAAAGTAAAAGCAATCATCATTGATAGTTATAACACTTACAAAAAATTTGCCTTTAACATACTAGACCACTAATCATAAATTTTTATGAAATTTTAATGCCTGTTTTATATATCATTTACTCCTTCTGATGCACTCCTTTGTCAATGACTTACTATTTCACAGATTGCCAGATCAAACCTTGTGAAGGTATATGCAGTGGCAGACAACTAAAGTGGTAACATTCTGCTTCATGTTTGTTTTAATTAAAATGTTATCTTGTTAATCGATATAACCTGTCAAAACTGGCTGTCACTTTGAGGGAAATAACATATTAGTCACACTAGACAAGCCTCAAGTTCATATGTAAAGAAAAAGCAAACAATTGATTCATGAAATCATCACATGTTGCATGACTCAGTGTTAAGTTATGACAGGAATTGTTACAATTTGAACACATCACATCATCCATTTTAAAGACTAAGTCAAAATTTTAAATCAACGTTATTTCATTCCCTTTTCTTTTGAAACATGACCTCATCACACCTGAGGTCACACAACAAACTTTTTGTTACTTTTCTTGACACACACAAGTCACTAAGAGTTTTTTCAAATCAGAAATTTAAATAGTTGTACCTTCTGAAAAAGGATCAAGTTAACACCTAGCAAATGATTGCAAAAATTACAGTAAAAATTTGTATTTATGTTAAAAGTTTTTTAGTACCTACAATTTATACTACAAAACAATGGCAGGAGCACTAGTGTCAACACAAAATATAATACATAAATTTTCAAATAATGACCAAGAATAGAAGTTCTGTGCTAATTAACCCTTTGAACCCAAACACTGTTGGGCATCTAATTTTTCCCAACACTGTCATCTCTAAATCACACAGTAACGTCATGACAATAAAGGAAATAATCACCAATTAAATAAGCCCTTTTTAATCACTTGATTACTTTCTCTTTCAGCAACAAGTGTTGGCTCATACCGTAATATCCACAAGATGTCATAATTTTCCTTTTTTGCGTTGATGTGCTGTGTTTTTGTGTTTTTGGTTTGAAGCAGACTAATGTTTGCCCATGGCGTAGTATCCACAAGATTTAATAATTTTTCCTGTTTTGCGTTGATTTGTTGTGCTTTTGTGTTTTTGAATTGAAGCAGACAAATGCTGGCCCATGGCGTAATATCCACAAGATTTCATAGTTTTTCCATTTTTGCGTTGATTTCTTCTGTTTGTGCGTGTTTGATTTAAAGCAGACAACGAACCATCAATAAATAATTTACGTTTAGTTCCCGCAACAGTGCACACTTTGTCAAAGTTACTTGAGAATCTTTTTATATATTAATATGATATCATCAAAGAATAGAAGGTGCATCTTGGGCCTGGTCGCTATGGTCTTTTTCTGTACGAAATGACTTCAAGTTGTCAACAAAAGTACCGATAACTCTTCAACCCCTTGTGCCGTGATTAATACATATATCCCGATGTGACCAAAACAACACACCTAATGACAAAACTACTACCAAACTTTACCAACCTTGACTAAGCAAAAATGCCTTTTCCTTATGCGATGAACAATTGTTTTGAAAATCATGATTCCTGTGTTCCCCTGTTTAGTATCCTGTTCGCCAGCAATCTTGAAACCAACTCCCAAATGGAAATTCATCAACTCGACCTTCCCTTTCTTTTATCTATAGCCAATTCTACTGTCTACAAACGATTCGCCATACAACAACAAACATAGTTCAGATATCGACGCCATCATTTACTCCGTCGTAATTTCGGCCATTTGCTGCGACAAACCGATTACGAAAGATAGATTTCCCCTAGCAACAACCTCGTTACTAAGAGACCAGTGTCAGCCAATGTTCCCAACAACAAACCGTTCTAGCACTAGTAATTAGGCTGATATAGCAAGACAACGGGAACCTCACTTGACGACAGCGCGCGCAGTGCAAATACCCAAATATGGTCAAATTCGAACAGAATCCAGACTATTCCGCTCGCTCTCCCGTCGTCATCTGACGTTCCCGTCCTGTTGCTAAATCAGCCTAATTGTCTCGTCAGGCGGCACTTTTTGGCCAATGTACTTTTCCCGGCTGGGCAGTACTTTTAAGCAAAGATGTCGGTCACTACTTCAACCGATAAATATCATATTAATCCTCTCTTTTGTGTCTCTCTCTCAAATCACTTTGTTGACAGAAAAATATTGCTTTCGAAGGCAATTTGTATAAGCAAAAGTGTTATTAAATTGGTTCACAAGCGGCCTAAAAACCGTCTGAAATTAATTTTATTCCTTCACAAAAAGTACCTAAAAAGTAAAAATGTGACGTATTTGGTTACATTTGAATTAATCGATAGAACTTTCATCCATTTAATATCTGAATTCTCTCAAACAATTTGTTTGTACTGACGACGCGACCAAAGTTTTTAGCATTGCTACATAAATGTTTTCGGTAAGTGTTTTCCGGATCATTTGCACAACAAAAACTGAAAAAATTTAGTAAGGAAAAGCCGCATTTAATCCCCTTGTGTTTTGATGAAGTATCTCATTCGAATTTAGTTTTCTGAAGGAAAGACCAGATTTACACACCCCATTGCAGTAAACAAACGAGCAAAGTCTCACAGTTTCAAAATAAAAAAATTGAATTTACTTACCTTAACTTTGCTTGCCACTTACTTGCTGAACACAGGTAAATCTTCGTACACTAATTAATCGTGTAGGAGAGTGAATAATACTTTCCTTAAGATCACTAATTCTGTTGTTTTTCAAAAAGTGTGCTTACGCCTTCTTTTCCTCACGCACTCTCTAATTGAAGGGTGTCAGATTGTCACAGATACTTGTAACAATAATGTTTCAAAGTTTATTGAAAGCCTTTTAAATCACTTTATTATTAATACAGAAATGAAATGCCTCGGTGAAGCCTCTCTCGTTAACTTGTCTACCTCGATTTAACCGTGCGCGAAATGTATTTTATCCACCATTAGTTTTTCAACGTCGAAAAACGTACAATTAAACCATAACTGAAAAATTGTAAATATAATCATGTTCACCAGTTACAATTTTGAATCACATTTATTAACCAAACTTAAAAATGAAATGGGGTACCAAAACTAAACTTGTGTCAGACCTCAACGTAGTTCTAATAATAAAAAACCGCCCTATTCAAACATTTCAATTCGATTATTAATTTAATGTCCAGTGTCAAATCAAACGCCAATGAATACTTTTTGTTTTCTTCTCAAAACAAACAAACTTAACCAAACGTCAATACTACGAAACAGTTCTGCTGTGAAGCCTTACTCATAACCGCATTTCACGTAGTACTACAGCGTTCACTATTTGAGTACAGGTCAAATAATATCATTTCCAAAATAAACATCACTTAACCACTTTTTTAAAAATCCATACGAACACAATCATTCCCAATATGTACAACTCAACAATATCAAGTGAACCCTTATTTGAATTCTCATTAACAAAACCTTTCACTAATGACCTTTTCAAGTCAAATAACATCCAGTCAATGCAATTATCTCGACCTACAATGACTCAAAGTAAATGTTTGTTATGGTAAAAGAACTCTTTCCATATTCAACACTAACGTTCTGCAGGTCAAACAACTGCTGATAGATTTCTTCCTCGGGAGAGTTAACTGTTACATCGGGTGCTGGATGGCGTAACATCTCCTCTAGTACTGGCGTGAAAGCTTGAGCCAGATTAACTCAGATTTGTTTCGTACTGCAATGCGCACGGAAGCATTTATGCAACAGACAGAAAGAGGCTGAACTGTCTTGCAGTTGCCACACTTGACAATACTGATACCGGAACAACTGGTGTCTATTAGCTTCTTTCGGCATTTACAACAAGATAGCCATTTCTTAAAGCTCTGCGCCAAATGTATTTTATCCACCATTAGTTTTTCAACGTCGAAAAGCGTTTCAAACGCTTCCTCGGTAGGTGCATTGAACTTCTCCTCAGTAGCAGATATTACTGTTTTGTGGTTCGTTGCCACGTACTTCATCCATCGTATTTCTTAATTAACACATGTTCAATTATATAACACTTATTGTTCACCACCTGTTGAATTGCATCTCCCAAAAGTGTAAGCCGCATGATCCCCGTATTGTCTGTAATCGTGCAACGATTTAACATTGGTACGATGGAATTGTCCTTCATAGTTACTTGCTTAACACATTCGCCTTCAAAAGTTACGCACCCTTTCACCGAAATCACTTGATTTTCACACAGTGACGCAATTGCTTCTATGGCAGTGAAACCTTGCTGGTCATCTCCCAACCCATTTTCTTCTTCGTACTCGAAGTGAATGTCAAAATTATTGGCGGGTTCGATCCGACTTCGTCTCGTTAGCACTATATTCTCCTCTGCCATTCTACCACCACATCGCTTCCCACTGACATTTGATAACTTCACAGGTTCACGCGCTTCTTCATAACTCTTAAGAACTTTCGAGCTTGCTGAGATCATAACACACAGCTCGTCGCTTGTCACCTTCTTCCACTTGAAAATGAAACCTGAAGTACCGTAACGATCCTCTTTTCGCCGTTGAAACAGCTGAAACGTTATGAAAGTAACCCTTGAGTTGAGCCTCGTTATTCATATTTGTTATGGACGCCGCGTTGCCGAACTAATAACTAGCTAACAACTTTAACTTACCTCTTTTATAACAACTGTAAAATATTCACAACCAATGATAAAGGTTTATCCACTCTGGAAAATTTCATCATGTGATCAAAAAAACATTCCACCAATCTAATTCCCTCTCGCCACCTTGAACTTCGCTCGATCACGGGCCCGTTCTTTGTAAACAAGTTGCATTCTCACACGTTGTCATTGCAAAAGTTCAAAGTCCATATTAGATTTCAACTAATTGATACTCTACTTTCAAATCACGTTATCGCATACACTTTTCACGTGCTCACTCTACTCCTCGCATTAGACTTTGCCCCATCACATGTCAATTCCTTGTAAACAACTTACATTACTTCACGTTCACTTTTCGTAGAGTCAAGGTCCATCTCGACAATGAAGAATTCCAATGTTGACGTAACACCTTTAAAATACTCGTTCATAACCTTCATTTCTTAAAACTTTAATTTGCTTCAATTTACTTTCTCCAAGACTTATTCCTGCCACTATTAAACTTCTGCCACTACTTATGCACGTGTTGAAAAATTTCCTCTAATCGCAATCGCTATCCTTATTTTACACTTTGACCTTTCACGTGTGTCTATCACCCAAATTTAACCTTTGCCCCATTGCGTGTCATCTTTTTGTAAACAACTTGCATATTTCAAGTACGCTCTCCTAGAGTTCAAACTTCATTTCCAGAAAAATCCATCGAAAACTTAGGTGCTTCTATTCGCGGCTTATTCCCTATAAAAATTCCACACCTTCATTAACACTTTGGTTTCCACACCTTTAATTGTACTTCAACCAAAAACTCCAAGACTATTTTCTGCCGACCACTAAACTCGTGCCACCCCTTGTCCACGTGTTAACTAAATATTCTTCCAATCGCATTCCCTTTTATTTTACACTTTGACCTATCACATGCAACTGCATGTCAAAATCAACTCGAGTTTGTGATCATCACCAATGGTTATCACTTCTCTTTGCTGATTCGTTACTTTATATGTTTGCCTGTTCATTGGGAATATCGATCTTCCCTTCTCTATAAAACCCACATCTCGCCCCTACAGTAGCAATACATTACTAATTCTCCACTTCTCCCACAAACATGAGAACCAATCAGCCTGAAAGGTTACATACACGATACAACTGCGTTTTGCAAAGCAGAAAATGGATCCACTCACTACTTCACCTTCCTCCTCCAAATTAACGAGACGCAAAAGCGACGAGCTGTATGTTACAGACGATAGCAAACACAAGCTGGTAGAGAACTTCCAAGAATCGAAAAACCTGCCCGTATCATTAACATCACAAAGAAGCCCAGTATCTTCGATGCAGAAGAACAACATCTAATCTGGGCAAAGATCTCGCCATCGGAACCAGCCGCTTTAAGCGACGTCCCGTTTGAATATGACACTACCACATTCAGCAAACCGCAAACCTCATTCAGGGCTATTACAGAAATACAAATCCTCCCCCAAAATCATTTAGCCTCTGTCAGGGGGATAATTACACTGGACGCAGACTCTGTGCGAGAAGTCATCATGAAGGACGGATTTGTTGTTCCCATGTTAAATCGTTGCACCATTACTGACAGTACGGGTACCATCCGCATGACACTGTGGGTGATCTTATCCAACAAGCATCCAACCACCAATCTTACTCCGTTACCCAAGTACGCATAAAAACATACGACAAATGCCAAGTACCTCACAACTACCCCGTCGACTACTCTACTCCACTAGAAGAACACTTTAATCCTCCCAGCGACCAGCTCTTCAAAGCCTCTTCGACATTGACGTCAATTGTTGACAGGGGAACTCTCGCTGAAGCATTCCAACTTGGCTTTCCTGTAATAAATGTCACCATTCAATGACGAAAAGGCCACGCTAAGCGAAACATCCACCATCATCAAGTGCTCAACTGTAATGCAGTACAACCATTCCTCTTGCGCTACTAGCGCCTCCGTACGCATCGCTATAAGAAATCAAAGTACGAACTAATATGGTTAAAGGCCTTCACCCCAATAATCGAAGAAATCCTCCATCACTGACGCTAAACTAACCTAGACGCATCCGTAGAAGAACTTTACGAAGCAATTTTCAACACGAAGAACCTAAACAGTTTCTTACAGTAACACATCAAACACATCAAGAAGGTACAGTTTTCAAATCCAAGAGATGCTCTCACTCCCTGAAAAAAGATTTCAACTATGACGTCAATATACGAACTTCATTTCAAGCGTTACCAACATTCCAAATTGTTGCGTTACTTTGCTGCGATGAATTCGCAAACAGTTGTTTGACATCGATGAAATAAACATTTTTCATTGATATTTAATTTACAACTATTAGTTTCTTACGCTTAATAGCTATCTCTAATCTAGAAAAGGTATCCCTAAGCATCAGAGTCACACTATTTGTCCCCCAACTTCAAGCGTATATTCTGTTATTTATTCTCCGCAAACCATCTTCATTTAAAGTTAGTTTATTTAGAACTAATACCTATTGTTTCTTTTTTAAGGATATACGACATTAAACCGGACTATAAAACATTTGCTTTCCGTAATGAATTATCTGCAATGATATTCTAAAGCAACTAAGTATCAACAAATAGTTTCCATTTTCTCTCCGACCAAGCAAAAAACAAACATCGGCCGTTATTACATCACGGGGCGGCGAGCGGGGGAAGAAGAAAACACGACATACGAGTAGTCAGCGGGAGAACAAATTTATTACCTTATACAGAGATAGATCAGTGTAGTTGCACAAACTAATAGTGTTGTAAAGGCGAAATGTTAACAGTATACTTCGCTAATTAAAATGTTAACAATGTTTCAAAAGTGTTGATTGTACATACATCTTTTACTGCGTCATAAGAAAAGAAACGCATCGGAAAAGGCATCGGTGTCATTGGAAAAACACAAAACAGTTATATTTACGTTTTGTAGCTTGCAGAAAACAATGGTTGTAAACCCAAAATGTTACCGAGTTATACTTTGCTGCTTAAAAGTAAAGCAACTTCCAAACGCTTTGACTGCAACAATATTTTTACTGCTATATTAACCAACGGAGGTATGGGAAAGGCATCGGTGACACCGGGAAAAACCTCAACAAGAATGATATTTACAATATGTAACTTGCTGAATGACGAAAAAAACTATTTTGACTTGTTTACGTCGTTAATCACAGTAGGCTTGCTTTTCACTGAATTTGCAATTTCGACTTTCGATTCCGGAAAAATTAAAAGCTAAGCAACTCTACAAAAATTTGTTTGTCTCCACAGCCGAAGATAGGAAATTTCAAAATTTCCGTCTGCTGTAGGTAGGTCTTTATTGTTGTCCTGTATATTCAATCGTTTGATTCCACGTGACAAAAGGCACGTAGGAAAAACACTAAGCTTTGAGAAACAGCCAAGTTAAGGCCTATGTGTTTATACATCTATAATCAAGGCCATCATTTACGAGACCTTTTTCCAAGAGATGCAGACGTCAAAATAATTCTGTTTCCGTGCGAAGTGTTTCCCATTCATTGAACAAAATACACTCGGGATGAAAAACTTAGCGTCTGAACCTAACGACTGGTGAAATATTCTGTAAGCGTCTGCACGAAAGGTTATCCAGACAACTTGCGATAGAAAAACGGCTATAGCTATCGCACCTAATTTTAAAAAAAAGTTTTAAAACTAAACTGGGTAAGCAGCACTGCGAACAGTGTTGTAAATTTATTTACTCTCCGACGCGTTTCGTGTAACGGTCTCGACTTCTTCGGGGAGTTTTAAAGTTAACACAAAACGCCTGTACTTATAAGCCGTAGTTAGCGGCTATGGTTAGACCAATGACCATAACGGCTTGGCCGGACCAACAGAACAGGAACAGGCGAAGTTGCGAAAAATTTCAAAATTTTTTGGGCAAGGAGGGAGAATATTTGGGCACCACGGCTTTGTTTCTTTTTCGTCACGCACGTCACACAGCAAGTCACAAAACGTAAATATACTTCTTCTTGGTGCCTTCCGGATGCCACGATACTTCCATTGTTTATTACAGCAGTAAAAGATATTTGTACAATCAACACTTTGGAAAAATGCTTAACATTTCATGTAAGTGACGTATACTGTTGGACCATTTCGGCTTCTTACAAACATCGTTTTACCACAAACTACAACCGATATGTTTCTGTATGAATTCTATTAAAGTTGTTTCCCCCGCTGACCGCTCGTATTTCTATCTTTTACTCTCCTCCCCGCTCGTCGCTTCGTGATGTAATCACTCCCAACAAAATCAACATGTGTAACCTCCTTCGTAAACTGCGTCTTTCATCCTACATCACTCTTGCGTGACAACACCAAAACAATACCTTACGACAAAAACATACATGTCTCCGTAGTGGGTCACAGACAAAATGCAAACTACAGGGACACAATACACAATGCAGATTGCAGACCAGGTAGCAAAATGCATACTAAGTACAAAAATACACACCTGCATACTGAAAGTGTGGCTCAAAATGCACACTGAGAGTAAAAGTGGTTCTTTTCCTCTGATATGTTATAGAATTTCATCTTTACAATTTACCAAGTGTCACTTTTGCGCTATCATCTCAACCTGCGAAAAAAGCGATTGCGTTGACGCTCGGTACAGTTGTAATATGAGATGGTATCAAATACCAGAACGAAAAAAACTCTTTAGATTCTCACGTCTGCATTTGTACCCAGTTCTCACAATCTGCCGTCTACATTTTGTACCTAGTCGTTTCATTTTGTATCCTGTC
>NW_027078165.1:13935-16250 GCF_036669915.1 Pocillopora verrucosa | reverse complement strand
GGCTTGCCTCGTCCCAGCCACGGGTTGCCTCGGTATAGCACTACCTCCGAGTGCGGCCCACTTCCCTCTGGGGGAAGACACATTCAATCCAAAACAAAGTCACGGTATAGCATTCTTTATGTTTACAGGAGCCCCGCCCGCCCTTAGAGGGGAAGAGGTGAAAGAGGGATGATAATTCAGACAACAGACAATGGCAGGAACGGCCGCTGGCCTACGTTTTCTGAAGTGCGCAAAGCCTACCACAAGGACCTAGGGGTAAGTGGTTTTTTCACGAGGGCAGACGCTGAAAAAGCCATACTTACCTGACGCGGGAGGTACTGTGATCAAGGAGGCAGTCCTCTCAAGGCGAGGCCCTTTCATTGCACTTCGACTGGGTTGACCCTTGCGATTACCCCAAATGTGGGTAACTCGAGCGTTAATTTCTGGTAGTGGGGACCTGCGTTCGCGCTCGTCCCGCAAAAGTCATCCAAACTATGTCTATATGGCCCTCTTACTGACTATCGAGGGTATTTTTGCTTTTGCAGTGGACGGGTAGACTGCAAAGAAAGCAAAGGACGCACAACTGGCCAAGGTGTTGGCACGTTTGGAGGGGAGAAGTGCATTGGAGAGACTGGAGGAAGGAAACAAGGTGAGTTTCGGGGCGGTGCGTAACTTTGCTGGCTGTTTTTGTTCAAGGCCTGTTCTGCTCTATGTGTGTAAGTCCTGTTCGTTTGTATTTGCAGGTTGTGCGTGCCGTGCCGTGCTGTGCTATGCGCGCGAAGGGAAAGGAAATGAAAGGAAACCAAACGGCCGATCGACCGAGCGAGCGAGCATAGAAGGGCATCGACTTGGACCGTGAGTACACTTTGAACCTTTTGAGCGGTTTTAGTGTCACTGGAGCCGCTTTTAGAAATGCTATTGCTATCGTTAGTGATCCGTTGTGCGAGCAAGCGACTGTCGGAGACTAGGTGGTGTATTTCAGTCTAAGCCATTTTTTTCAATGTGAACGAATGAGACGAGGGAAGGAAACAAATAAGCCAGAGTAGGTGTAAAAGTATCGAACCTTTTTCCCGATTCGTTTGCAGTCTGAATCCAACCATTGTCGACTTTCAGTGCCGTTTTTCGCGCGCCTCCTCTTGGAATGTGTGCGAGTGTTTTGCCACGTCACGATGGCTTAAAACTGCGTCTCAGAAAGTGTGCGTTTTTGTTCCTATTCATTTTTTCGTGCGTTATTTGGAATGATTTGATATCACAGAAGTTAGAACTTTGACATCATAAACTGTTCATCTCGCGCTGTGCTCACGTCGCTCGCCGGCGCGCTCTGTAAGAATAAGTCGATCGCACTAGAGTTTTCGCAATTAGCTGGCGATGTTTGACCAAAAAGGTGTTTTCACCCCCTAGCGTTTTTTGCATTTGATTTTGTTCCTCACTAACCTACGGCTCTCTATGTGAAGAATTTGTGGTAGTATGCGACGAGCTATTATGTATATTGAGCGAGTAAAAGCGTTTAGAGATGTTCGCAAGACGAAAAAAATTGAAGCCGTACAACACGGGGATAGTTCTCCCAGGCGGTGCACCAGGTCCAAAGTGTACCTATACACCCGACCGACACCATTGGGCTTAACTTCACACGGATGGGATCTGGACGAGAAACCGTGTAGCTACTCCTTCCACTAGGGGCGCTATGCACAGGCAAAAGGTATGTGTCATGTATGGTCGTAGACGAGGAAGGAAAGGGTGGTACCGAAAATTCTGCGTTGTTATACGCACGGCCAGATGGTAATAGATCAGGCTGTAAACGCGCTTTAGCCACACCAGACTGACGCTGCCTGAGGGTGTGCGAATTTGACACGAACAAGTTACTAACCAAGCCTAAGTTAGTTCGTTACAAATCTAACCCTAAGAAATGCGCAGAATACTCTAACCCTAATGAACCTGCTATTTGTATTACCCTAACCCTAAGGAAATCTTTACCCGCGTTGATACACACCGAAGTTCGAGTTTACCTAACCCTAATGTTATTTTCCTCAACCCAGTGTAACACATTGAGGCGCATCGATTTGAAGCACTATTCCCTAGGGAGGGAGGGAGGGGTCCCACGAGACATAACGTGTCCTAAAAACCTAGTATACAATGTTTTAGCTCCGTAGGTGCGTGTATCTGGCTTTAAAATCTTACAGTGAGGAGATACCAAACGGGTCAGCCTCTGGGACCGTCTGCGGGACTCGCAAGGGCTTGTGGGGGCGACCTGCTACTATCCACCATAAACCGTGGGAAGGATCCTCGAACCACCCCCCTCACCCAGGGCATGCTTCGGCATCGCTTCTCGGCCTTTT
>NW_027078165.1:7114-13888 GCF_036669915.1 Pocillopora verrucosa | reverse complement strand
GCTGCTCATTGAGCAGCTCATATATTAAACTGATTTTGGAACTGGGCTGTGGAAAAGAGGCTTGCCTCGTCCCAGCCACGGGTTGCCTCGGTATAGCATACCTCCGAGTGCGGCCCATTCCCCTCTGGGGAATGACACATTCAATCCAAAACAAAGTCAACGGTATCGCATTCTTTTATGTTTACAGGAGCCCCGCCCGCCCTTAGAGGGGGAAGAGGTGAAAGAGGGATGCTAATTCCAGACAACAGACAATGGCAGGAACGGCCGCTGGCCTACGTTTTCTGAAGTGCGCAAAGCACTACCACAAGGACCTAGGGGTAAGTGGGATTTTTTCACCGAGGGCAGACGCATGAAAAAGCATACTTACCGACGCGGGTTTTGCCTGCGTTATAGTATCGCGCGTGGATTCGTGCTCACAAGTGTCTTTGGATTAAAGAAGCAGGATATTTTGTAATTATTATGTGGTCCTTGTTTGGCCGTTTTTTTCTGGTGACCCTCCCAGGGACTCATGCTCGGCTCCTCGCCGTAACCTGGGTTAAGCCAGTCTCTGGTTGTTTTTCCGGCTTTTGGCTGGATTGGGATTGCTTCTTGGCTTTTTTGGACCTGTTGGGTTGGGTAGTTTGCCAGCTCACAGGTTTTGCCAGTTTTTTTCTTTTTGGTCACCCATCCCTCTTTTGGGTTGTCTTTGTTTTCTTTTTGCCATGGGTGTGGAGTGTGTTACAACGTGCCGTGATTTCACGCGTCAGAAATGAGGGCTAGTTTTACTAAGGACCGTGTGATGGTACTCCTTAGGAGCATATTGATTTTGAAAAGCTCTCTGCCATCCAGTTTTGCCCTAGGGGCTTGATTCGTATCACTTTCAAGAATGCCTCGGACAAAGCGGATTTTGACGCTACTTTGTGTATTCATCATCTATTAGTCTTTGGACTGGTGCACCGATCGAGTGTGACGTCTTCTGACAGGCCGCCGTCTTTGGTGTATGTACACTATTTTCCTGCCGAGGGTGCCCGTGCTCGGATCCTTGATGAGTTTTAAGTAGTATGGAGAAGTTATCGGTATTAAGCATTAGAACTTTTCAGGGAATTCCTGGCCTTCGTAAGCGGGTCACGAATTCTTTACTATGTTATTGTTCGGATCCAGTCCCTTCTGAGATTCGCATTGACGACTATCCTGTGCGGGTAGTGGTATAGGGGTACCCCTCCGTTCTGCCAACTATTGTAAAGTTAATGGCCATAAGGCCGCTATTTCCAGTTTCAACGGAAAATGTAGAAGGTGGTGGTTCCCCAGACCACAAAGCGCATGCGTGCGTCCGGCCGTGGTGTCAGTCCGTTGTTCCAACTGATGCAGCGGTCCCTGAGGCGGTCCCTGACCCCGCTGGGACTGTTGTGCTGTTGTCTCGGAAGTTCTGCTGGTTTTGATAATGGTCGGGTTGTGGATGTGATTGAGGGTGCGTTGAAGATGTTGTTGTGGAGAATGTGTTGTTCGGATGAGGATGATGAGGATGTAGTCGAGGGTGTTGTTTGAATATGTGGTTTTGTGGAGAATGAGGTTTCGGATACGATTGAGGATGCTGTGGATGCGAATGTGGAGGATGATGTTGCTGTTAGTACCCCTGTTTCCTGTCCCTAAGTCCATTTAGTTCTCCTGTTGAGTTGTGGGGCGGCCCCCCCGGTCCCCTTTTGTGAAACTGCGGAATGTGCAGACCCCCTCAGATTTCGTATTCGTAGGAAGGTTTTTGAAGTGGTATCGGGATGAGTTATGCCGCTGTTCTAAGGAATAAGCCTTTTTTTCTGTCTTACAGGGATATGAGGGGGCGTGAGGTTTTCCCCTACTAATTTTTGGGGATTTGTGGCGGTAAGTTTTGGAAAATGGGGTGTCTCTCAGTGTGGGTCCAAATCTTCTTCGTATCGATAGAGTGGATACTCGCGGGTGAGCAGTCTGCAGTGTTTTTTGCGCAGTATTATTCTTGAAGCACAAAGCATGGACCCTTCCTTTTTGAGTGGTTTCTAGGGGCCTCTCTTTGTTGACCAGATTGGTCCTACGGAGCATGATAACGTTTTTGTGTGTGGAGTTTGTGGACCTCACTGGTCGTCAAATTCGGAGGCTTCCCGCCAAGGCTTTGTGGGTTAAGAAAGCCACAGCTTGTAATTTTACCAGTACCAATGTAGATAATAGTGTCAATTAATGTGTTGTAAAGAATGGCGGTTCTAAGTCTCGTCCCTGTGGTCCCCTACTGCTGCAGTTTTCGTGCTGGCAGAGCTGCTTCGACGCGTTCTGCCCCCCTTCTGTTGTGGGGGTTCCGAAATGTAGAAAGAAATATGTAGTAAATATTAGTAAACAATACTATCCTAAGGAAATAATATGGTGAATAAAGTATTTAAGGCCTTGTTTTTAACTAATTTAATATTTTAAATAATAGTTTTTTTTCTATGTTTTTGTATCCGTTTTTGTTCGTTTGTTTTGGATTGGGTGTGTTTCAATTTTTGGGTGTGAGTGTGTTCAATGTTTGCGAGGTGGGGTTCGATTCCCCAACGAAGTTGGTGTATGGTGGACCTCGTTATGTGGTGGCCCCCACCCTAAGGCATTGCACTTTCAGCCATGGGTTGGATTAGGTCTGAGGATCGGCAGGCATTGCACGCGCCCTGCACGGGAGCGTGGGCCCGTTCACTCTTAAATATACAAAACCTTACCTGACGCGGTGAGGTACTGTGATCATGAGGAGGCATGTCCCTCTCAAGGCGAGGCCCTTTCATTGCACTTCGCCTGGGGTTGACCCTTGCGATTACCCCAATATGTGGGTAACTCTATCGTATAATTTCTGGTAGTATGGGACCTGCGTTTCGGCGCTCGTCCCCGCAAAAGTCATCCCCACTATGTCTATATGGCCCTCTTACTGACTATCGAGGGTATTTTTGCTTTTGCAGTGGACCGGTATACTTGCAAAGAAATCTCAAAGGACGCAGCTAACTGTCCACGGTGTTGGCACGTTTGAGAGGGGTAGAAGTGCATTGGAGAGACTGGAGGAATGAAACAAGTGGAGTTTCGGTGCGGGGCGTAACTTGGCGGGCTGTTTTTGTTCAAGTCCTGTCTGCTCTATTGTGTGTAAAGTCCTGTTCGTTTGTATTTGCAGTTTTGTGCGTGCCGTGCCTTTGCTGTGCTATGCGCGCGAAGGGAAAGGAACTGAAAGGAAACGCAAACGTCCGATCGACCGACCTAGCGAGCATGGAAGGGCATTCGACTTGGACCGTGTAGGACACTTTGAACCTTTTGATCGGTTTTATTGTCACTTGATCCGCTTTTATAAATGCTATTTCTATCGTTATTGTATCCTTTGTGCGATCAAGCGAGTTAACGAATTAACGATGTAATTAAACAAAATATCAGAGTAGTAAAATTATCTAACCTTTTTCCCGATTCGTTTGCAGTCTGAATCCAAACATTTTCGACTTTCAGTTCCGTTTTTCGCGCGGGCCTCCTCTTGGAAGTGGGCGCGTGTTTTGCCACGTCACGATTGCTTAAAACTGCGTCTCAGAAGTGTGCGTTTTTTTCCTATTCATTTTTTCGTTCGTTATTTGGAAATGATGTGATATCACAGAAGTAGAATTTGACATCATCACATAAGGTTCATCCCGCGCTTGCTCACTCGCTCGCGCGCGCTCTGTACGAAAAGTCGATCGCACTAGAGTTTTCGCCATTAAGCTGGCCGATTTTTGACAAAAAGGTGTTTTCCCCCCCGCGTTTTTTGCTTTTGATTTTGTTTCCTCACTCACCTACGTCTCTCTATGTGAAATTGTGGTGTATGGATAGCTATTTATTGGGATAAACCGTTTAGAGCATGTTCGCAAGACAAAAAATTGAAGCCTACACCACGGGGTATTCCAGGGCGGTCACCCATCCAAGTACTAACCCCGCCCGACCGTGCTTAATCTTCGGTGATCGGACGATAACCGGTGCTTTCCCTGTGGTATTGTCGGAGACGAGGAAATGGGGTCGAAATTCTGCTTGTTATCGGCCGGCTTCAGGTTGTGTAAAGCGGCCACCTCCCCTGAGTGTAGGCGAATTTTGAAATTGGGCTAAAGCCCTAGTTTCGTTCCTCTAACCCTAAGAAATCGATACTCTAATCCTAAGAAATTGTGTACCCTAACCCTAAGAAATGGTTACCCTAACCCCGATTCGTTACCTAACCCTAATGTATTTTCCTCAACCCAGTTAACACATTGAGGATCATCGATTTGAAGCACTATTTCCCGAGGGAGGAGGAAGGGAGGGGTCCCAAGATACATAAAGTGTCCTAAAAACCTATTATACAATGTTTTAGCTCCGTAGGTGCGTGGTATCTGGCTTTAAAATCTTACAGTGAGGAGATACCAAACTGGTCAGCCTCTGGTCCGTCTGCGGGACGCGCAAGGGCTTGTGGGGGCGCCTTCCTACTATCCACCATAAACAGTGGGAAGGATCCCTCGACCACCCCCCTCACCCAGTCATGCTTCGGCATCGCTTCTCGGCCTTTTGGCTAAGATCAAGGTGTAGTATCTGTTCTTATCAGCTTAATATCTGAGACGCTGCTCATTGAACAGCTCACTATTACCTGATTTTTGGAACTGTGCTGTGGAAAAGAGGCTTGCCTCGTCCCAGCCACGGGTTGCCTCGGTATAAGCACTACCTCCGAGTGCGGGCCCACTTCCCTCTGTGGAAGACACCTTCAATCCAAGAAACCAAGTCAACGGTATAGCATTCTTTTTATGTTTACAGGAGCCACCGCCTGACCTGAGGGTACCCGTATGGGCTGTTTGACAACGTTGATGGCCCTTAGAGGGTGAATAGGTGAAAGAGGGATTATAAGCTTTCAGACCACCGACCTGGCAGGAACGGCCCGTCTGGCCTACGTTTTCTGAAGGTGTCGCAAAGCACGGCCACAAGGACCTAGGGGTAAGTGGATTTTTTCACCGATGGCAGACTCTGAAAAAGCATACTTACCTGACGCTGGATGGTACTGGTGATCCAGGAAGCAGTTCCTCTCAAGGCGATCCCTGTCATTGCACTTCGACTGTGTTGACCCTTGCGATTACCCCAAATTTGGGTAACTCTATCGTATAATTTCTGGTAGTGGGGACCTGCGTTCGCGCTCGTCCCGCGCAAAAAGTCATCCAAACTATGTCTATATGGCCCTCTTACTGACTATCGAGGGTATTTTTGCGTTTTGCAGTGGACCGGTAGACTTGCCAAAGAACGCAAAGGACGCACAACTGCGCAAGGTGTTTGCACGTTTGGAGGGGTAGAAGTGCATTTGGTAGACTGGCGGAAGGAAACAAGGTGAGCTTTCGGGGCGGCTGCGTAACTTTGGCTGGCTGTGGTTTGTTCAAGGCCTGTCTGCTCTATTGTGTGTAAAGTTCCGGTCGTTTGTATTTGGCAGGTTTTGCGTGCCCCGTGCCGTGCTGGTGGCTATGCGCGCCGAAAGGGAAAGGAAATGAAAGGAAACCAAACGGCCGTTCGTCCGAGCGAGCGAGCATAGAAGGGCAGTCGACTTGGACAGTGAGTTCACTTTGAAACTTTGAAGCTGTTTTATTGTCACGGGAGCCGCTTTTAGAAATGCTCTTGCTATCGTTAGTGTAACCTTTGTGCGAGCAAGCGAGTGAACGAATGAACGAGGGAAGGCAACAAACTAGCAGAGTAGTAAATAGTATCGAACCTTTTTCCCGATTCGTTTGCAGTCTGAATCCAACCATTGTCGACTTTCAGTGCGTTTTTTCGCTATGCGCCTCCTCTTGGCAGTGTGCGAGTGTTTTTGCCACGTCACGATGGCTTAAAACTGCGTCTCAGAAGTGTGCGTTTTTTTCCTATTCATTTTTTTCGTTCGTTATTTGGAATGATTTGATATCACAGCATTAGAATTTGACATCATAAACTGTTCATCTCGCGCGTGCTCACGCGCTCGCGCGCTCTCTGTAAGAAAAGTCGATCCGCACTCGGAGTTTTCGCCATTAGCTGGCCGATTTTTGACAAAAGGTGTTTTTCCCACCCTCGTTTTTTGGTTTGATTTTGTTCCTCACTCACCTACGGCTCCTCTATGTGACATTGTGGGTTATGGCGAGCTATTTATTGGGATAAAACGTTTAGAGATTTGTCGCAAGACCAAAAATTGAAAGCCTACAACACGGGGTAGTCCCAGGCGGTCACCCATCCAAGTACTAAACCCCGCCCGACAGGGCTTAACTTCGGTGATCGGACGAGAACCGGTGCTTTCCCTGTGGTATGGTCGTAGACGAGGAAATGGGGTCGAAATTCTGCTTGTTATCGGCCAGGTTCAGGCGTTAAAGCGGCCACATCCCTGAGTGTAGGCGAATTTGAAATTCTAAAGCCCTAGTTTCGTTACTCTAACCCTAAGAAATCGATACTCTAACCCTAAGAAATTGTTACCCTAACCCTAAGAAATGGTTACCCTAACCCCGAAGTCGTTACCTAACCCTAATGTATTTTCCTCAACCCAGTTAACACATTGAGGAGCATCGATTTGAAGCACTATTCCCTAGGGAGGGGAGGGAGGGGTCCCAAGAGACATAACGTGTCCTAAAAACCTATTATACAATGTTTTAGCTCCGTAGGTGCGTGTATCTGGCTTTAAAATCTTACAGTGAGGAGATACCAAACGGGTCAGCCTCTGGGACCGTCTGCGGGACTCGCAAGGGCTTGTGGGGGCGACCTGCTACTATCCACCATAAACCGTGGGAAGGATCCCTCGACCACCCCCCTCACCCAGGGCATGCTTCGGCATCG
>NW_027078165.1:4884-7051 GCF_036669915.1 Pocillopora verrucosa | reverse complement strand
GCTGCTCATTGAGCAGCTCATATATTAAACTGATTTTTGGAACTGGGCTGTGGAAAAGAGGCTTGCCTCGTCCCAGCCACGGGTTGCCTCGGTATAGCACTACCTCCGAGTGCGGCCCACTTCCCTCTGGGGAAGACACATTCAATCCAAAACAAAGTCAACGGTATAGCATTCTTTTATGTTTACAGGAGCCCCGCCCGCCCTTAGAGGGGGAAGAGGTGAAAGAGGGATGATAATTCAGACAACAGACAATGGCAGGAACGGCCGCTGGCCTACGTTTTCTGAAGTGCGCAAAGCACTACCACAAGGACCTAGGGGGTAAAGGGGATTTTTTCACCGAGGGCAGACGCTGAAAAAGCATACTTACCTGACGCGGGAGGTACTGTGATCAAGGAGGACAGTCCTCTCCAAGGCGAGGCCCTTTCAGTGCACTTCGACTGGGTTGACCCTTGCGATTACCCCAAATGTGGGTAACTCGAGCGTACTAATTTCTGGTAGTGGGGACCTGCGTTCGCGCTCGTCCCCGCAAAAGTCATCCAAAACTATGTTTATATATGCCCTCGTACTGACTATCGAGGGTATTTTTATTTTGCAGTGGACCGGTAGACTTGCAAAGAAAGCAAAGGACGCACAACTGGCAAAGGTGTTGGCACGGTTGGAATGGGTAGAAGTGCATTGGAGGAGACTGGAGGAAGGAAACAAAGGTGAGTTTCGGGCGAGCGCGGCGGAACTTTGCTGGCTGTTTTTGTTCCAGGCCTGTCTGCTCTATTGTGTGTAAAGTTCCTGTTCGTTTGTATTTGCAGGTTGTGCGTGCCGTTCCGTGCTGTGCTATGCGCGCGAAGTGGAAAGGGAAATGAAAGGACACCAAACGGCCGATCGACCGAGCGAGCGAGAATAGAAGGGCATTCGACTTGGACTCGTGAAGTACACTTTGAACCTTTTGAAGCCGGGTTGATTGTCACTGGAGCCGCTTTTAGAAATGCTATTGCTATCGTTAGTGTATCCTTTGTGCGGAGCAAGCGAGTGCAAAGAATGAAACGAGGGAAGGAAACAAACTAGCAGAGTAGTAAAAGTATCGAACCTTTTTACCGATGCGGTTTGCAGTCTGAATCCAACCATTGTCGAACTTTCAGTGGCGTTTTTCGCGCGCCTCCTCTTGGAAGTGTGCGAGTGTGTTGCAACGTCACGATGGCTTAACCACTGCGTCTCAGAAGTGTGCGTTTTTTTCCTATTCATTTTTTCGTTCGTATTTTTGAATGATTTGATATCCACAGAAAGTAGAAATTTGTACACCTTAAACTGTTCATCTCGCGCGTGCGCACTCGCTCGCGCGCGCTCTGTAAGAAAAGTCGATCGCACTAGAGTTTTCGCCATTAGCTGGGCCGCTTTTTGACAAAAAGGTGTTTTCAACCCCTCGTTTTTTGCGCTGATTTTGTTCCTCACTCAACCTACGGCTCTCTATGTGAAATTGTGGTGGATGGAGAGCTATTTATTGGGAATAAAACGTGTAGAGATGTTCGCAAGACAAAAAATTGAAGCCTACTAACACGGAGGATTCCCAGGCGGTCACCCATCCAAGTACTAACCCCGCCCGACAGGGCTTAACTTCGGTGATCGGACGAGAACCGGTGCTTTCCCTGTGGTATGGTCGTAGACGAGGAAATGGGGTCGAAAATTCTGCTTGTTATCGGCCAGGTTCAGGCTGTAAAGCGGCCACATCCCTGAGTGTAGGCGAATTTGAAATTCTAAAGCCCTAGTTTCGTTACTCTAACCCTAAGAAATCGATACTCTAACCCTAAGAAATTGTTACCCTAACCCTAAGAAATGGTTACCCTAACCCCGAAGTCGTTACCTAACCCTAATGTATTTTCCTCAACCCAGTTAACACATTGAGGAGCATCGATTTGAAGCACTATTCCCTAGGGAGGGGAGGGAGGGGTCCCAAGAGACATAACGTGTCCTAAAAACCTATTATACAATGTTTTAGCTCCGTAGGTGCGTGTATCTGGCTTTAAAATCTTACAGTGAGGAGATACCAAACGGGTCAGCCTCTGGGACCGTCTGCGGGACTCGCAAGGGCTTGTGGGGGCGACCTGCTACTATCCACCATAAACCGTGGGAAGGATCCCTCGACCACCCCCCTCACCCAGGGCATGCTTCGGCATCG
>NW_027078165.1:2688-4821 GCF_036669915.1 Pocillopora verrucosa | reverse complement strand
GCTGCTCATTGAGCAGCTCATATATTAAACTGATTTTTGGAACTGGGCTGTGGAAAAGAGGCTTGCCTCGTCCCAGCCACGGGTTGCCTCGGTATAGCACTACCTCCGAGTGCGGCCCACTTCCCTCTGGGGAAGACACATTCAATCCAAAACAAAGTCAACGGTATAGCATTCTTTTATGTTTACAGGAGCCCCGCCCGCCCTTAGAGGGGGAAGAGGTGAAAGAGGGATGATAATTCAGACAACAGACAATGGCAGGAACGGCCGCTGGCCTACGTTTTCTGAAGTGCGCAAAGCACTACCACAAGGACCTAGGGGTAAGTGGATTTTTTCACCGAGGGCAGACGCTGAAAAAGCATACTTACCTGACGCGGGAGGTACTGTGATCAAGGAGGCAGTCCTCTCAAGGCGAGGCCCTTTCATTGCACTTCGACTGGGTTGACCCTTGCGATTACCCCAAATGTGGGTAACTCGAGCGTATAATTTCTGGTAGTGGGGACCTGCGTTCGCGCTCGTCCCCGCAAAAGTCATCCAAACTATGTCTATATGGCCCTCTTACTGACTATCGAGGGTATTTTTGCTTTTGCAGTGGACCGGTAGACTTGCAAAGAAAGCAAAGGACGCACAACTGGCCAAGGTGTTGGCACGTTTGGAGGGGTAGAAGTGCATTGGAGAGACTGGAGGAAGGAAACAAGGTGAGTTTCGGGGCGGTGCGTAACTTTGCTGGCTGTTTTTGTTCAAGGCCTGTCTGCTCTATTGTGTGTAAAGTCCTGTTCGTTTGTATTTGCAGGTTGTGCGTGCCGTGCCGTGCTGTGCTATGCGCGCGAAGGGAAAGGAAATGAAAGGAAACCAAACGGCCGATCGACCGAGCGAGCGAGCATAGAAGGGCATTCGACTTGGACCGTGAGTACACTTTGAACCTTTTGAGCGGTTTTATTGTCACTGGAGCCGCTTTTAGAAATGCTATTGCTATCGTTAGTGTATCCTTTGTGCGAGCAAGCGAGTGAAACGAATGAACGAGGGAAGGAAACAAACTAGCAGAGTAGTAAAAGTATCGAACCTTTTTCCCGATTCGTTTGCAGTCTGAATCCAACCATTGTCGACTTTCAGTGCCGTTTTTCGCGCGCCTCCTCTTGGAAGTGTGCGAGTGTTTTGCCACGTCACGATGGCTTAAAACTGCGTCTCAGAAGTGTGCGTTTTTTTCCTATTCATTTTTTCGTTCGTTATTTGGAATGATTTGATATCACAGAAGTAGAATTTGACATCATAAACTGTTCATCTCGCGCGTGCTCACTCGCTCGCGCGCGCTCTGTAAGAAAAGTCGATCGCACTAGAGTTTTCGCCATTAGCTGGCCGATTTTTGACAAAAAGGTGTTTTCCCCCCCTCGTTTTTGCTTTGATTTTGTTCCTCACTCACCTACGGCTCTCTATGTGAAATTGTGGTGTATGGAGAGCTATTTATTGGGATAAAACGTTTAGAGATGTTCGCAAGACAAAAAATTGAAGCCTACAACACGGGGTATTCCCAGGCGGTCACCCATCCAAGTACTAACCCCGCCCGACAGGGCTTAACTTCGGTGATCGGACGAGAACCGGTGCTTTCCCTGTGGTATGGTCGTAGACGAGGAAATGGGGTCGAAATTCTGCTTGTTATCGGCCAGGTTCAGGCTGTAAAGCGGCCACATCCCTGAGTGTAGGCGAATTTGAAATTCTAAAGCCCTAGTTTCGTTACTCTAACCCTAAGAAATCGATACTCTAACCCTAAGAAATTGTTACCCTAACCCTAAGAAATGGTTACCCTAACCCCGAAGTCGTTACCTAACCCTAATGTATTTTCCTCAACCCAGTTAACACATTGAGGAGCATCGATTTGAAGCACTATTCCCTAGGGAGGGGAGGGAGGGGTCCCAAGAGACATAACGTGTCCTAAAAACCTATTATACAATGTTTTAGCTCCGTAGGTGCGTGTATCTGGCTTTAAAATCTTACAGTGAGGAGATACCAAACGGGTCAGCCTCTGGGACCGTCTGCGGGACTCGCAAGGGCTTGTGGGGGCGACCTGCTACTATCCACCATAAACCGTGGGAAGGATCCCTCGACCACCCCCCTCACCCAGGGCATGCTTCGGCATCG
>NW_027078165.1:0-2625 GCF_036669915.1 Pocillopora verrucosa | reverse complement strand
GCTGCTCATTGAGCAGCTCATATATTAAACTGATTTTTGGAACTGGGCTGTGGAAAAGAGGCTTGCCTCGTCCCAGCCACGGGTTGCCTCGGTATAGCACTACCTCCGAGTGCGGCCCACTTCCCTCTGGGGAAGACACATTCAATCCAAAACAAAGTCAACGGTATAGCATTCTTTTATGTTTACAGGAGCCCCGCCCGCCCTTAGAGGGGGAAGAGGTGAAAGAGGGATGATAATTCAGACAACAGACAATGGCAGGAACGGCCGCTGGCCTACGTTTTCTGAAGTGCGCAAAGCACTACCACAAGGACCTAGGGGTAAGTGGATTTTTTCACCGAGGGCAGACGCTGAAAAAGCATACTTACCTGACGCGGGAGGTACTGTGATCAAGGAGGCAGTCCTCTCAAGGCGAGGCCCTTTCATTGCACTTCGACTGGGTTGACCCTTGCGATTACCCCAAATGTGGGTAACTCGAGCGTATAATTTCTGGTAGTGGGGACCTGCGTTCGCGCTCGTCCCCGCAAAAGTCATCCAAACTATGTCTATATGGCCCTCTTACTGACTATCGAGGGTATTTTTGCTTTTGCAGTGGACCGGTAGACTTGCAAAGAAAGCAAAGGACGCACAACTGGCCAAGGTGTTGGCACGTTTGGAGGGGTAGAAGTGCATTGGAGAGACTGGAGGAAGGAAACAAGGTGAGTTTCGGGGCGGTGCGTAACTTTGCTGGCTGTTTTTGTTCAAGGCCTGTCTGCTCTATTGTGTGTAAAGTCCTGTTCGTTTGTATTTGCAGGTTGTGCGTGCCGTGCCGTGCTGTGCTATGCGCGCGAAGGGAAAGGAAATGAAAGGAAACCAAACGGCCGATCGACCGAGCGAGCGAGCATAGAAGGGCATTCGACTTGGACCGTGAGTACACTTTGAACCTTTTGAGCGGTTTTATTGTCACTGGAGCCGCTTTTAGAAATGCTATTGCTATCGTTAGTGTATCCTTTGTGCGAGCAAGCGAGTGAACGAATGAACGAGGGAAGGAAACAAACTAGCAGAGTAGTAAAAGTATCGAACCTTTTTCCCGATTCGTTTGCAGTCTGAATCCAACCATTGTCGACTTTCAGTGCCGTTTTTTCGCGCGCCTCCTCTTGGAAGTGTGCGAGTGTTTTGCCACGTCACGATGGCTTAAAACTGCGTCTCAGAAGTGTGCGTTTTTTTCCTATTCATTTTTTCGTTCGTTATTTGGAATGATTTGATATCACAGAAGTAGAATTTGACATCATAAACTGTTCATCTCGCGCGTGCTCACTCGCTCGCGCGCGCTCTGTAAGAAAAGTCGATCGCACTAGAGTTTTCGCCATTAGCTGGCCGATTTTTGACAAAAAGGTGTTTTCCCCCCCTCGTTTTTTGCTTTGATTTTGTTCCTCACTCACCTACGGCTCTCTATGTGAAATTGTGGTGTATGGAGAGCTATTTATTGGGATAAAACGTTTAGAGATGTTCGCAAGACAAAAAATTGAAGCCTACAACACGGGGTATTCCCAGGCGGTCACCCATCCAAGTACTAACCCCGCCCGACAGGGCTTAACTTCGGTGATCGGACGAGAACCGGTGCTTTCCCTGTGGTATGGTCGTAGACGAGGAAATGGGGTCGAAATTCTGCTTGTTATCGGCCAGGTTCAGGCTGTAAAGCGGCCACATCCCTGAGTGTAGGCGAATTTGAAATTCTAAAGCCCTAGTTTCGTTACTCTAACCCTAAGAAATCGATACTCTAACCCTAAGAAATTGTTACCCTAACCCTAAGAAATGGTTACCCTAACCCCGAAGTCGTTACCTAACCCTAATGTATTTTCCTCAACCCAGTTAACACATTGAGGAGCATCGATTTGAAGCACTATTCCCTAGGGAGGGGAGGGAGGGGTCCCAAGAGACATAACGTGTCCTAAAAACCTATTATACAATGTTTTAGCTCCGTAGGTGCGTGTATCTGGCTTTAAAATCTTACAGTGAGGAGATACCAAACGGGTCAGCCTCTGGGACCGTCTGCGGGACTCGCAAGGGCTTGTGGGGGCGACCTGCTACTATCCACCATAAACCGTGGGAAGGATCCCTCGACCACCCCCCTCACCCAGGGCATGCTTCGGCATCGCTTCTCGGCCTTTTGGCTAGATCAGCCAACAAGTGAGTAAGTTTTACTGTTGGTAATTGCGATTTTTTTAAACCTTTTTTGCTTGTGAGTAACTTTGTTTTTTGGATATGGACGTTTGCGAGAATGTGATGCCTGTGTCGGAGGATCTGAGTAACGAGATGTCTGTCGAAGTGAGTAATGAGATGCCAGTGGATTTGCATAATGAGATGCCCGTTGATGGAACGAATGCAGAGAATGTGGAAGAGCGCCATATTGTAAATGGCGACTCATATGCCTCACGTGCAGCGAGAACGGGTTCCCACGAGTATCCGTCACGGCAAGAGAGGGTTAGATTCTCTGAAAATGTGATGCCGCAGCGGCCTCGAACGGCCTTTTTCACGCCCAGTAGAACGACGACGGCCAGGTCGGTTTTCGAAGCATTACAGAACGCCGACATTGATGCGACAGAAATATCATGTTTGCAAAGGAAAATGAATGGGGAGGTGACGGTC
>NW_027078164.1:30271-33066 GCF_036669915.1 Pocillopora verrucosa | reverse complement strand
ATCCAAGAACACCTGTGAATCCCCGAATCCACGCGCGATACTATAACGCAGGCACAACCCGCGTCAGCTTTAAGTATACCTTTTGTTCAGCGTCGGCCCTCGGTCGAAAAAATCCACTTACCCCTAGGTCCTTGTGGTAGTGCTTTGCGCACTTCAGAAAACGTAGGCCCAGCGGTGGGGGGGGGGGGGGGGGGGTGGGGGGGGTGGGGGGGGGGGGGGGGGGCCCGTTCCTGCCATTGTCTGTTGTCCTGAATTATCATCCCTCTTATCACCTCTTCCCCCTCTAAGGGTCGGCGGGGCTCCTGTGAACATAAAAGACTGCTATACCGTTGACTTTGTTTTGGAGGAATGTTTCTTCCCCAGAGGGAAGTGGGCCGCGCTCGGAGGTAGTGCTATACCGAGGCAACCCGTGGCTGGGACGAGGCAAGCCTCTTTTCCACAGCCCGGTTCCAAAAATCAGTTTAATATATGAGCTGCTCAATGAGCAGCGTTGTTTTTGAGCAGCGTATCAGATATTAAGCGTGATAAGAACAGATTACTACACTTGATCTTACGCCAAAATGCCGAGAACGCTATTTGGGGAACGGAGGAAGCATGCCCTGGTTGCGGGGTGGTGATCCGAGGGATCCTTCCACGGTTTTAGGTGGATAGTAGCAGGTCGCCCCCACAAGCCTTGGCGAGTCCCGCAAACGGTCCCGAGAAGGCTGACCCATTTGGTATCTCCTCACGGTAAGATTTTTAAAGCCAGATACACGCACCTACGGAGCTAAAACATTGTATAATAGTTGTTTTAGGACACGTTATGTCTCTTGGGACCCCTCCCTCCCCTCCCTAGGGAAGAGTGGGTTCAAATCGATGCTCCTCAATGTGTTAACTGGGTTGAGGAAAATACATTAGGGTTAGGTAACGACTTCGGGGTTAGGGGTAACCATTTCTTAGGGTTCGGGTAACAATTTCTTTATGTTAGAGTATCAATTTCTTAGGGTTAGAGTAACGAAACTAGGGCTTTAGAATTTTCAAATTCGCCTACACTCATGGGATGTGGCCGCTTTACAGCCTGAACCTGTGCCCGCTAACAAGCAGAATTTCGACCCCATTTCCTCGTCTACGACCATACCACAGGGAAAGCACCGGTTCTCGTCCGATCACCGAAGTTAAGCCCTGTCGGGCGGGGTTAGTACTTGGATTGGTGACCGCCTGGGAATCCCCCGTTGTTGTAGGCTTCAATTGGTTGTCTTGCGAACATCTCTAAACGTTTTATCCCAATAAATAGCTCTCCATAACACCACAATTTGCACATAGAGAGCCGTAGGGTGATTGAGGAACAAAATCAAAGCAAAAAACGATGGGGGGGAAAACACCTTTTTGTACAAAAATCGGCCCAGCTAATGGCGAAAACGCTAGTGCGATCGACTTTTCCCCCCCCCCCCCCCCTTTCCAGGAGCGCGCGGCGAGCGAGTGAGCACGCGGCGAGATGAAACAGTTTATGATGTCCAAATTCTTACTTCTGTGATATCAAATCATTCCAAATAACGAACGAAAAAAAAATGAATAGGAAAAAAACGCACACTTCTGAGACGCAGTTTTAAGCCATCGGTGACGTGGCAAAACACTCGCACACTTCCCAGAGGAGTCGCGCGAAAAACGGCACTGGAAAGTCGGACAATGGTTGTGATTCAGACTGCAAACGAATCGGGAAAAAGGTTTCGTATACTTTTACTACTCTGCTATTTTGATTTTCCTTCCCTCGTTCATTCGTTCACTCGCTTGCTCGGCACAAAGTATTCCACTAACGATAGCAATAGCAATTTCTAAAAGTCGGCTCCAGTGACAATAAACCGCCTCAAAAGGTTCAAGTTGTACTCACGGTCCAAGTCGAATGCCCCCTTCTATGCTCGCTCGCGCGGTCGAGCGGCCGGTTGGTTTCCTTGCATTTCCTGTCCCTTCGGGCGCATAGCACAGGACGGCACGGGAGGCACAACCTGCAAATACAAACGAACATCCTTTACACACAATTAAGAGCAGACAGGCCTTTGAACAAAAACAGCCAGCAAAGTTACGGCACCGCCCCGAAACTCACCTTGGTTTCCTTCCCTCAGTCTCTCCAATGCACATTCTACCCCTCCAAACGTGCCAACACCTTGGCCAAGTTGTGCGGTCCTTTGCTTTCTTTGCAAGTCTCACCGGTCCACTGCAAAAGCAAAAATACCCTCGATAGTCAGTAAGAGGGCCATATAGACATCGGTTTTTGGATGACTTTTTGCGGGGACGAGCGCGGGAACGCAGGTCCCCACTACCAGAAATTATACGCTCGAGTTACCCACATTTGGGGGGTAATCGCAAGGGTCAACCCAGTACGTAATGTGCAATGAAAGGGCCTCGCCCTTGAGATACTGCCTCCTTGATCCACAGTTACCTCCCGCGTCAGGCATTAAGTATGCTTTTTTCAGCGTCTGCCCTCGGTGAAAAAATCCACTTACCCCTAGGTCCTTGTGGTAGTGCTTTGCGCACCTCAGAAAACGTAGGCCAGCGGCCGTTCCTGCCATTGTCTGTTGTCTGAATTATCATCCCTCTTTCACCTCTTCCCCTCTAAGGGCGTGCGGGGCTCCTGTAAACATATAGAATGCTATACCGTTGACTTTGTTTTGGATTGCAGTGTCTTCCCCAGAGGGAAGTGGGCCGAACTCGGATGTATTGCTATACCGAGGCAACCCGTGGCTGGGACGAGGCAAGCCTCTTTTCCACAGCCCAGTTCCAAAAATCAGTTTAATATATGAGCTGCTCAATGAGCAGCG
>NW_027078164.1:28075-30208 GCF_036669915.1 Pocillopora verrucosa | reverse complement strand
GATGCCGAAGCATGCCCTGGGTGAGGGGGGTGGTCGAGGGATCCTTCCCACGGTTTATGGTGGATAGTAGCAGGTCGCCCCCACACGCCCTTGCGCGTCCCGAAGACGGTCCCAGAGGCTGACCGGTTTGGTATCTCCTCACTGTAAGATTTTAAAGCCAGATACACGCACCTACGGAGCTAAAACATTGTATAATAGGTTTTTAGGACACGTTATGTCTCTTGGGACCCCTCCCTCCCCTCCCTAGGGAATAGTGCTTCAAATCGATGCTCCTCAATGTGTTAACTGGGTTGAGGAAAATACATTAGGCTCAGGTAACGACTTCGGGGTTAGGGGAACCATTTCTTAGGGTTAGGGTAACATTTCTTAGGGTTAGAGTATCGATTTCTTAGGGTTAGAGTAACGAAACTAGGGCTTTAGAATTTCAAATTCGCCTACACTCAGGGATGTGGCCGCTTTACAGCCTGAACCTGGCCGATAACAAGCAGAATTTCGACCCCATTTCATCGTCTACGAACATACCACAGGGAAAGCACCGGTTCTCCGTCCGATCACCGAAGTTAAGCCCTGTCGGGCGGGGTTAGTACTTGGATGGGTGAACCGCCTGGGAATACCCCGTGTTGTAGGCTTCAATTTTTTGTCTTGCGAACATCTCTAAACGTTTTATCCCAATAAATAGCTCTCCATACACCACAATTTCACATAGAGAGCCGTAGGTGAGTGAGGAACAAAATCAAAGCAAAAAACGAGGGGGGGAAAACACCTTTTTGTCAAAAATCGGCCAGCTAATGGCGAAAACTCTAGTGCGATCGACTTTTCTTACAGAGCGCGCGCGAGCGAGTGAGCACGCGCGAGATGAACAGTTTATGATGTCAAATTCTACTTCTGTGATATCAAATCATTCCAAATAACGAACGAAAAAAAATGAATAGGAAAAAACGCACACTTCTGAAACGCAGTTTTAAGCCATCGTGACGTGGCAAAACACTCGCACACTTCCAAGAGGAGGCGCGCGAAAAACGGCACTGAAAGTCGACAATGGTTGGATTCAGACTGCAAACGAATCGGGAAAAAGGTTCGATACTTTTACTACTCTGCTAGTTTTTCCTTCCCTCGTTCATTCGTTCAACTCGCTTGCTCGCACAAAGGATACACTAACGATAGCAATAGCATTCTAAAAGCGGCTCCAGTGACAATAAAACCGCTCAAAAGGTTCAAAGTGTACTCTCGGTCCAAGTCGAATGCCCTTCTATGCTCGCTCGCTCGGTCGATCGGCCGTTTGGTTTCCTTTCATTTCCTTTCCCTTCGCGCGCATAGCACAGCACGGCACGGCAAGCACAACCTGCAAATACAAACGAACAGGACTTTACACACAATAGAGCAGACAGGCCTTGAACAAAAACAGCCACCAAAGTTACGCACCGCCCAGAAACTCACCTGGTTTCCTTCCTCCAGTCTCTCCAATGCACTTCTACCCCTCCAAACGTGCCAACACCTTGGCCAGTTGTGCGTCCTTTGCTTTCTTTGCAAGTCTACCGGTCCACTGCAAAAGCAAAAATACCCTCGATAGTCAGTAAGAGGGCCATATAGACATAGTTTGGATGACTTTTGCGGGGACGAGCGCGAACGCAGGTCCCCACTACCAGAAATTATACGCTCGAGTTACCCACATTTGGGGTAATCGCAAGGGTCAACCCAGTCGAAGTGCAATGAAAGGGCCTCGCCTTGAGAGGACTGCCTCCTTGATCACAGTACCTCCCGCGTCAGGTAAGTATGCTTTTTCAGCGTCTGCCCTCGGTGAAAAAATCCACTTACCCCTAGGTACTTGTGGTAGTGCTTTGCGCCCTTCAGAAAACGTAGGCCAGCGGCCGTTCCTGCCATTGTCTGTTGTCTGAATTATCATCCCTCTTTCACCTCTTCCCCCTCTCAGGGCGGGCGGGGCTCCTGTAAACATAAAAGAATGCTATACCGTTGACTTTTGTTTTGGATTGAATGTGTCTTCCCCAGAGGGAAGTGGGCCGCACTCGGAGGTAGTGCTATACCGAGGCAACCGTGGCTGGGACGAGGCAAGCCTCTTTTCCACAGCCCAGTTCCAAAAATCAGTTTAATATATGAGCTGCTCAATGAGCAGCG
>NW_027078164.1:15000-28012 GCF_036669915.1 Pocillopora verrucosa | reverse complement strand
GATGCCGAAGCATGCCCTGGGTGAGGGGGGTGGTCGAGGGATCCTTCCCACGGTTTATGGTGGATAGTAGCAGGTCGCCCCCACAAGCCCTTGCGAGTCCCGCAGACGGTCCCAGAGGCTGACCCGTTTGGTATCTCCTCACTGTAAGATTTTAAAGCCAGATACACGCACCTACGGAGCTAAAACATTGTATAATAGGTTTTTAGGACACTTTATGTCTCTTGGGACCCCTCCCTCCCCTCCCTAGGGAATAGTGCTTCAAATCGATGCTCCTCAATGTGTTAACTGGTTTGAGGAAAATACATTAGGGTTAGGTAACGACTTCGGGGTTAGGGTAACCATTTCTTAGGGTTAGGGTAACAATTTCTTAGGGTTAGAGTATCGATTTCTTAGGGTTAGAGTAACGAAACTAGGGCTTTAGAATTTCAAATTCGCCTACACTCAGGGATGTGGCCGCTTTACAGCCTGAACCTGGCCGATAACAAGCAGAATTTCGACCCCATTTCCTCGTCTACGACCATACCACAGGGAAAGCACCGGTTCTCGTCCGATCACCGAAGTTAAGCCCTGTCGGGCGGGGTTAGTACTTGGATGGGTGACCGCCTGGGAATACCCCGTTTTGTAGGCTTCAATTTTTTGTCTTGCGAACATCTCTAAACGTTTTATCCCAATAAATAGCTCTCCATACACCACAATTTCACATAGAGAGCCGTAGGTGAGTGAGGAACAAAATCAAAGCAAAAAACGAGGGGGGGAAAACACCTTTTTGTCAAAACATCGGCCAGCTAATGGCGAAAACTCTAGTGCGATCGACTTTTCTTACAGAGCGCGCGCGAGCGAGTGAGCACGCGCGAGATGAACAGTTTATGATGTCAAATTCTACTTCTGTGATATCAAATCATTCCAAATAACGAACGAAAAAATGAATAGGAAAAAAACGCACACTTCTGAGACGCAGTTTTAAGCCATCGTGACGTGGCAAAACACTCGCACACTTCCAAGAGGAGGACGCGCGAAAAACGGCACTGAAAGTCGACAATGGTTGGATTCAGACTGCAAACGAATCGGGAAAAAGGTTCGATACTTTTACTACTCTGCTAGTTTGTTTCCTTCCCTCGTTCATTCGTTCACTCGCTTGCTCGCACAAAGGATACACTAACGATAGCAATAGCATTTCTAAAGCGGCTCCAGTGACAATAAAACCGCTCAAAAGGTTCAAAGTGTACTCACGGTCCAAGTCGAATGCCCTTCTATGCTCGCTCGCTCGGTCGATCGGCCGTTTGGTTTCCTTTCATTTCCTTTCCCTTCGCGCGCATAGCACAGCACGGCACGGCACGCACAACCTGCAAATACAAACGAACAGGACTTTACACACAATAGAGCAGACAGGCCTTGAACAAAAACAGCCAGCAAAGTTACGCACCGCCCCGAAACTCTCCTTGTTTCATTCCTCCAGTCTCTCCAATGCACTTCTACCCCTCCAAACTTGCCAACACCTTGGCCTGTTGTGAGTCCTTTGCTTTCTTTGCAAGTCTACCGGTCCACTGCAAAAGCAAAAATACCCTCGATAGTCAGTAAGAGGGCCATATAGACATAGTTTGGATGACTTTTGCGGGGACGAGCGCGAACGCAGGTCCCCACTACCAGAAATTATACGCTCGAGTTACCCACATTTGGGGTAATCGCAAGGGTCAACCCAGTCGAAGTGCAATGAAAGGGCCTCGCCTTGAGAGGACTGCCTCCTTGATCACAGTACCTCCCGCGTCAGGTAAGTTTTTTTTATATTTAAGGTGAACGGCCAGGCTCCCGTGAGGGCGGTGCAATGCCTGCCGATCTCAGACCTAATCCAACCCATGGCTGAAAGTGCAATGCCTAGGGTTGGGTCCACCATAAACCGAGGGCCACCAGACACCAACTTCGTTGGGGAATCGAACCCCACCTCGCAAACATTGAACACTCACACCCAAAATTGAACACGCCCACTCCAAAACAAACGAACAAAAACGGATACAAAAACATAGAAAAACTATTATTTACAATATTACATTATTTAAAACCAGGACTTACATACTTTATTCACATATTATTTACTTAGATAGTATTGTTTACTAATATTAACTACAATTTCTTCCTACATTTCGGAACTCCCACAACAGAAGGGGGGGCAGAACGCTTCAGCAGCTCTGCAGCAAGAACTGCAGCAGTAGGGACCACAGGACGAGACTTAGAAACGCCATCATTTACAACATTAATTACACTATTATCCACATTGGTACTGGTAAAATTACAACTGTGGCCTTCTTACCCACAAAGCCTTGGCGGGAAGCCTCGACATGGCCGACCATTGAGGTCCACAAACTCCACACACAAAACGTTATCATGCTCCGTAGGACCATCTGGTCAACAAGAGAGCCCCTGAAACCAATCAAAAAGGAAGGGTCCCCCTGTACTTTCAAGAGATACTGCGCAAAACCCACTTCAGACTGCTCACCACTCGTATCCACTCTAGCGATACGAAGAAATTTGGATCCACACTGAGAGACACCCATTTTCCAAAACTACCGACACCAACTCCAAAAAATCCGTAGGGGAAACCTCACGCACCCTCAGATCCTGTAGGACAGAACAAAGGCTTGATCCTTAGAACAGCGGCATAACTCATCCCGATACCACTTCAAAACCTCCTACGAATAACAGAATCTGCGGGTGTCTGCACATCCTCAGTCACTACAGGGACCGGGGGGCTAGCCCCAACTCAACAGGAGCACTAACTCGACTAGGGACAGGAACAGGGGTACTAACAGCAACCTCATCCTCCACATTAGCATCCACAGCATCCTCAATCGTATCCGAAACCTCATTCTCCACAACCCCATCTTCAACCACACCCTCGACTACATCCTCATCAGCCTCATCCGAACCACATTCTCCACAACCACATCTTCAACCGCACCCTCAATCACATCCACAACCACACCCTTATCCAAACCAGCAGAACTTTCAGAGACAACAGGCACAACAGTCCCAGAGGGGTCAGGGACCGCCTCGGTGACAGCTGCCTCTGTTGGAACAACAGACTGACCCCACGGCCGGACACACGCATGCGCTTTGTGGTCTGGGAACCACACCTTCTACATTTTCCGTTGAACTGGCAATCTGCGGCCTTATGTCCATTAACTTTACATATCTGCAGAACGGAGGGATACCCCTATACCAAACCCGCACAGGATAGTCGTCAATGCGGAACTCAGCAGGGACTGGATCCGATAATAACATCTAAGAATCCGTGACCCAGTTAGAAGGCCCGGAATTCCTGAAAATCTGGTGCTTAATACTGATAACTTCTCCGTATTTTCTTAGCTCATCACAGATCAGAGCATCGTCACCTTCGGCAGGAAATAGTGTACATACACAAAAGACGTCGGTTATCAGAAGACGTCACACTAAGATCGTGCCCATCCAACGCCAGTGAACCCATACGCACAAATTCTTCTTTGTCTGAGACATTCTTAAAGGAATACGAATCAAGCCCCTAGGGCAAAACTGAATGGCAGAAAGCCCTTTCACAATCAATATGCTCCCTAAGGGAAGCCATCACACGGTCCTTATCATAATTAGCCACATCACTGACGCGTGAATCACGCACGTCCTGACACACTCAACACCCATGGCAAAAACAAACAACCCAAAAGTGGATGGGTGACCCGAAAAAACGGCAAAACCTGTGAGATGGCAAAATACCACACTCAACAGCAAAAAGCCAAGAAGAAAAGCCAATCCAGCCCAAGACTGGAAAAACAACCAGAGACTGGCTACCCCAGGTTACGGCAAGGAGCCGAGCATGAGTCCCTGGGAGGGTCACCAGAAAAAAACAGCCAAACCAGAACACAATAATACTTACAAAAAATCCTGCTTCTTTAATCCAAAGACACTTGTGAATCCACGAATCCACGCGCGATACTATAACGCAGGCAAAACCCGCGTCAGGTAAGTATGCTTTTTCAGCGTCTGCCCTCGGTGAAAAAATCCACTTACCCCTAGGTCCTTGTGGTAGTGCTTTGCGCACTTCAGAAAACGTAGGCCAGCGGCCGTTCCTTGCCATTGTCTGTTTTGTCTGAATTATCATCCCTCTTTCACCTCTTCCCCCCCTAAGGGCGGGCGGGGCTCCTGTAAACATAAAAGAATTCTATACCGTTGACTTTGTTTTGGATTGAATGTGTCTTCCCCAGAGGGAAGTGGGCCGCACTCGGAGGTAGTGCTATACCGAGGCAACCCGTGGCTGGGACGAGGCAAGCCTCTTTTCCACAGCCCAGTTCCAAAAATCAGTTTAATATATGAGCTGCTCAATGAGCAGCGTATCAGATATTAAGCTGATAAGACAGATACTACACTTGATCTAGCCAAAAGGCCGAGAAGCGATGCCGAAGCATGCCCTGGGTGAGGGGGGTGGTCGAGGGATCCTTCCCACGGTTTATGGTGGATAGTAGCAGGTCGCCCCCACAAGCCCTTGCGAGTCCCGCAGACGGTCCCAGAGGCTGCCCCGTCTGGTAGCTCCTCACTGTAAGATTTTAAAGCCAGATACACGCACCTACGGAGCTAAAACATTGTATAATAGGTTTTTAGGACACGTTATGTCTCTTGGGACCCCTCCCTCCCCTCCCTAGGGAATAGTGCTTCAAATCGATGCTCCTCAATGTGTTAACTGGGTTGAGGAAAATACATTAGGTTAGGTAACGACTTCGGGTTTAGGGTAACCATTTCTTAGGGTTAGGGTAACAATTTCTTAGGGTTAGAGTATCGATTTCTTAGGGTTAGAGTAACGAAACTAGGCTTTAGAATTTCAAATTCGCCTACAGTCAGGGATGTGGCCGCTTTACAGCCTGAACCTGGGCGATAACAAGCAGAATTTCGACCCCATTTCCTCGTCTACGACCATACCACAGGGAAAGCACCGGTTCTCGTCCGATCACCGAAGTTAAGCCCTGTCGGGCGGGGTTAGTACTTGGATGGGTGACCGCCTGGGAATACCCCGTGTTGTAGGCTTCAATTTTTTGTCTTGCGAACATCTCTAAACGTTTTATCCCAATAAATAGCTCTCCATACACCACAATTTCACATAGAGAGCCGTAGGTGAGTGAGGAACAAAATCAAAGCAAAAAACGAGGGGGGGAAAACACCTTTTTGTCAAAAATCGGCCAGCTAATGGCGAAAACTCTAGTGCGATCGACTTTTCTTACAGAGCGCGCGCGAGCGAGTGAGCACGCGCGAGATGAACAGTTTATGATGTCAAATTCTACTTCTGTGATATCAAATCATTCCAAATAACGAACGAAAAAATGAATAGGAAAAAAACGCACACTTCTGAGACGCAGTTTTAAGCCATCGTGACGTGGCAAAACACTCGCACACTTCCAAGAGGAGGCGCGCGAAAAACGGCCATGAAAGTCGACAATGGTTGGATTCAGACTGCAAACGAATCGGGAAAAAGGTTCGATACTTTTACTACTCTGCTAGTTTGTTTCCTTCCCTCGTCATTCGTTCACTCCATCGCGTGCTCGCAAACAAAGGATACACTAACGATAGCAAATAGCATTTCTAAAAGCCGGCTCCAGTGACAATAAAACCGCTCAAAAGGTTCAAAGTGTACTCACGGTCCAAGTCGAATGCCCCTTTCTAAATGCCCTCGCTCGCTCGGGCTGGTCGATCGGCCGTTTGGTTTCCTTTCAATTTCCTTTCCCCTTCGCGCTCAATAGCACAGCACGGCACGGCACGCACAACCTTGCAAATACAAACGAACAGGGACTTTACACACAATTAGAGCGAGACAGGCCTTGTAAACAAAAACAGCCAGCAAAGTTACGCACCGCCCCGAAACTCACATTGTTTCCTTCCTCCAGTCCTCTCCAATGCACTTCTACCCCTCCATCCAATACGTGCCAACACCTTGGCCATTGTGCGTCCTTTGCTTTCTCTTTGCAAGTCTACCGAGTCCACGGCAAAAAGCAAAATAAAATACCCTCGAGAGTCAGTAAGAGGGCCATATAGGACATAGTTTGGATGGACTTTTTTGCGGGGACGAGCGCGAAACGCAGGTCCCCACTACCAGAAATTATACGCTCGAGTTACCCACATTTGGGGTAATCCGCAAGGGTTCAACCCAGTCGAAGTGCAATGAAAGGGCCTGCGCCTTGAGAGGACTGCCTCCTTGATCACAGTACCTCCCGCGTCAGGGAAGTAATGCTTTTTTCAAGCGTCTGCCCCCTCGGTTGATGACAAAAAATCCCGTTACCCATAGGTCCGTGGGTGTTAGTGCTTTTGCGCACTTCAGAAAACGTAGGCCAGCGGCCGTTCCTGCCATTGTCTGTTGTCTGAATTATCATCCCTCTTTCACCTCTTCCTTCCGCCCCTAAGGGCGGGCGGGGCTCCTGTAAACATAAAAGACAGCTATACCGTGTGACTTTGTTTTGGGATTGAATGTGTCTTCCCCAGAGGGAAGGTGGGCCGCACTAGGAGGTAGTGCTATACCGATTTTTGGCAAACCCGTGGCTGGGACGAGGCAAAGCCTCTTTTTCCAAAGAGCACAGCCCAGTTCCAAAAAATCAGTTTTAATATATGAGCTGCCTCAATGAGCAGCGCTATCAGATATAAGCTGAATAAGAAAAGATACTACACTTGATCTTAGCCAAAAGGGGGGGCCGAGAAGCGAATGCGACGAAGCATGCCCTGTGTGAGGGTGGTGGTCGAGGGATCCTTTCCCACGGTTTATGCGTGGATAGTAGCAGTGTCGCCCCCACAAGCCCCTTTGCGCGTCCCGCAGACTGGTCCCAGAGGCTGACCCGTTTGGTATCTCCTCACTGTAAGATTTTAACGCCAGATCCAACACGCACTCTACGGAGCTAAAAACATGTGTATAATAGGTTTTTTACGGGACACGATTATGTCTCTTGGGACCCCTCCCTCCCCTCCCTAGGGAATAGTGCTTCAAATCGGATGCTCCTCAATTGTGTTTAACTGGGTTGAGGAAAATACATTAGGGTTAGGTAACGACGTTCGAGGGTTAGGGTAACCATTTCTTTAGGGTTAGGGTAACACTTTCTTAGGGTTAGAGTATCGATTCTTAGGGTTAGAGTAAACGAAAATAGGGCTTTAGAATTTCAAATTCGCCTTACACCTCAGGGATGTGGCCGCTTTAAACAGCCTGAACCTGGCCGATAACAAGCAGAATTTCGACCCATTTCCTCGTCTACGGACCATACCACAGGGAAAGCACCGGTTTCTCGTCCGATCAACCGAAGTTAAGCACTGTCGGGCGGGGTTAGTACTTGGATGGGTGACCGCCTGGGAATACCCCGTGTTGTAGGCTTCAATTTTTTGTCTTGCGAACATCTCTAAAAACGTTTTATCCCAATAAATAGCTCTCCATACACCCCACAATTTCACATAGAGAGCCGTAGGTGAGTGAGGAAACAAAATCAAAGCAAAAACCGAGGGGGGGGGGGGGGAAAACACCTTTTTTGTCAAAAATCGGCCAGCCTAATGGCGAAAAACGCTAGTGCTGATCGACTTTTCTTACAGAGCGCGCGCGGAAGCGAGTGTAGCACAGCGCGAGATGAATCAGTTTATGATGTCAAATTCTACTTCTGTGTATTTCAAATCATTCCAATTAACGAACTAAAAAATGATTATTAAAAAAAAGCACAATTCTGATACGCATTTTTAAGCCATCGTGACGTGGCAAAACACTCGCACACTTCCAATAGGAGGCGCGCGAAAAACGGCACTGAAAGTCGACAATGGTTGGATTCAATCAGCAAACGAAACGGGAAAAAGGTTCGATACTTTTACTACTCTGCTATTTTGTTTCCTTCCCTCGTTCATTCGTTCACTCGCTCGCTTGCTCGCACAAAGGAGTACACTAACGATAGCGGCATAGCATTTCTACAAGCGGCTCTCCAGTGACAATAACACCGCTCAAAAGGTTCAAATTGTACTCACGGTCCACGTCGAATGCCCTTGCTATGCTCGCTCGCTCGGGCGATCGGCCGTGTGGTTTTCCTTCATTTCCTTTCCCCTTCGCGCGCATAGCACAGCACGGCACGTCACGCACAACCTGCAAATACCAACGAACAGGAACTTTTCACACCTAGAGCAGACAGGCCTTGAACAAAAACAGCCAGCAAAGTTACGCACCACAAGCCCCCGAACTCACCTTGTTTCCTTCCTCCAGTCTCCTCAATGCACTTCTATACCCCTCCAAACGTGCCAACCCCTTGGCCAGTTGTGCGTCCTTTGCTTTCTTTGCAAGTCTACACCTTCACTGCAAAAGCAAAAATACCCTCGATAGTCAGTAAGAGGGCCATATAGACATAGTTTGGATGACCTTTTGCGGGGACGCGCGCGAACGCAGGTCCCCACTACCAGAAAATTTATACGCTTCGAGTTACCCACATTTGGGGTAATCGCAAGGGTCAACCCAGTCGAAGTGCAATGAAAGGGCCTCGCCTTGAGAGGACTGCCTCTCTTGATCACAGTACCCTCCGCGTCAGGTAAAGTCTGCTTTTTCAGCGTCTGCCCATCGGTGAAAAAATCCCACTTATAAAAAAAAACTAAAAATAAAAACCAAATACCATAACAAAAAAAAAAAAAATAATAAAAAAAAAAAAATAAAACCACAAAAACAAAAAACAAATAAAAAAAAACACCCAACCAAAAAAAAAAAATTAAACCCCCCCTAATAAAAAACCCCTCGGTCCTTGTGGTAGTGCTTTGCGCACTTCAGAAAACGTAGGCCAGCGGCCGTTCCTGCCATTGTCTGTTGTTCTGAATTATCATCCCTCTTTCACCTCTTTCCCCCCTCTAAGGGCGGGGCGGTGCTCCTGTAAACATAAAAAGAATGCTATATACCGTTGACTTTGTTTTGGATTGAATGTGTCTTCCTATCCCCAGAGGGAAGGTGGGGCCGCACTCGGAGGTAGTGCTATACCCTGAGGGGCAAACCCGTGGCTGGGACGAGGCAAGCCTCTTTTCCACAGCCCGTTTCCAAAAATCAGTTTAATATATGAGCTGCTCAATGAGCAGCGTATCAGATATTAAGCTGATAAGAACAGATACTACACTTCTCTTAGCCAAAAGCCGAGAAGCGATGCCGAAGCATGCCCTGGGTGAGGGGGTGGTCGAGGGATCCTTCACACGGTTTTTATGGTGGATAGTAGCAGGTCGCCGCCCCCACAAGCCCTTGCGAGTCCCGCAGACGGTCCCAAGATGCTTACCCGTTTGGTATCTTCCCAACTGTAAGAATTTAAAGCCAGATACACGCACCTACGGAGCTAAAACATTGTATAATAGGTTTTTAGGACACGTTATGTCTCTTGGGACCCCCTCCCTCACCCCTCCCGGGGGAATAGTGCTATCAAATCGATGCTCCCCTCAATGTGTTAACTGGGTTGAGGAAAATACATTAGGGTTAGGTAACTACGACTTTCGGGGGTTAAGGTAAACCAAGTTCTTAGGGTTAGGGTAACAATTTCTTAGGGTTAGAGTAATCGATTTCTTAGGGTTAGAGTCACGAAACTATGGCTTTAGAATTTCAAATTCGCCTACACTCAGGCTGGTGGCCGGCTTTACAGCCTGAACCTGGCCGATAACCAAGCAGAATTTCGACCCCCATTTCCTTCGTCTACGACCATCCCCCAGGGAAAGCAACCGGTTCTCGATCCGATCACCGATTTAAGCCCTGTCGGTCGGGGTTATTGTACTTGGATGGGTGACCGCCTGGGAATACCCCGTGTTGTAGGCTTCAATTTTTTGTCTTGCGGAACAGCTCTAAACTTTTTAAAATCCCCAATAAATAGCTCTCCATAACACCACAATTATCACATAGAGAGCCGTATGTGAGTGAGGAACAAAATCAAAGCACAAAAACGAGGGGGGGATAAATACCCTTTTTGTCAAAAATCGTCCAGCTAATGGCGAAAACTCTAGTGCGATCTGACTTTTCTTACAGAGCGCGCGCGAAGCGAGTGAGGCACGCGCGAGATGAACAGTTTATGAAGGAAATTCTACTTCTGTGATATCAAAATCATTCCAAATAACGAACGAAAAAATGAATAGGAAAAAAACGCACACTTCTGAGACGTCAGTTTGAAAGCCACATCGTGACGTGGCAAAACACTCGCACACTTCCAAGAGGAGGCGCGGCCGAAAAAACGGCACTGACAAGTCGAGGACAATGGTTGGATTCAGACTTGCAAACGACTCGGGAAAAAGGTTACGATACTTGTTTTACTACGCTGCCTAGTGTTGTTTCCTTCCGCTCGTTCATATTCGTTCACCTCGCTCTGCTCGCACAAAGGATACACTAACGATAGCAATAGCAATTTCTAAAAGCGGCTCCAGTGACGAAAGTAAAAACCGCTCAAAAGGTTCAAAAGGTGTACTCACGGTCCAGTCGAATGCCCTTCTCTATGCTCGCTCGCTCGGTCGATCGGCCGTTTGGTTTCCTTTCATTTCCTTTTCCCTTCGCGCGCATAGCACAGCACGGCCCACGGCACGCACAACCTGCCAAATACAAACGAACAGGACTTTACAACACATAGCAGCAGGACCAGGCCTTGCAAACAAAAACAGCCAGCAAAGTTACGCACCGCCCCGAAACTCACCTTGTTTCCTTCCTCCAGTCTCTCAAATGCACTTCTACCCCCTCCAACGTGCCAACCACCTTGGCCAGTTGTGCGTCCTTTGCGTTCTTCTTTGCTAAGTCTTACCGGTCCACTGCAAAAGCAAAGAAATACGCCTCGATAGTCAGTAAGAAGGGCCATATAGACATAGTTTGGAAGACTTTTGCGGGGACGACGCTGCGCAAACGCAACGAGTCCCCACTACCAGAAATTATATCGCCTCGAGTTACGACCCACATTTGGGGTAATCGCAAGGGTCAACCCAGTCGAAGTGCAATGAAAGGGCCTCGCCTTGAGAGGACTGCCTCCTTGATCACAGTACCTCCACGCGTCAGGTAAGTATGCTTTTTCAGCGTCTGCCCTCGTGTGAAAAAATCCACTTACCCCTAGGTCGCTTGTGGTAGTGGCTTTGCGCACATTCAGAAAACGTAGGCCAGCGGCCGTTCCTGCTCCATTGTCTGTTTGTCCTGAATTATCACTCCCTCTTTCCCACCATCTTCCCCCTTCTAAGGGCCCACGGGCGGGGCTCCTGTCAACATAAAACGAATGCAGATACCGTTGACTTTGTTTTGGATTGAATGTGTCTTCCCCAGAGGGAAGTGGGCCGCACTCGGAGGGTAGTGCTAATAACCCGAGGCATACCCGTGGGCTGGGGGACGAGGCAAGCCCTTCTTTTCCACAGCTCCAGTTCCAAACATCAGTTTAATATATGAGCTGCTCAAATGAGCAGCGTATCAGATATTAAGCTGATAAGAACAGATACTACACATGATCTAAGCCAAAAGGCCGAGAAGCGAAGACGAAGCATGCCCTGGGTGAGGGGGGTGGTCTAGGGATCCTTCCCACGGTTTATGGTGGATAGTAGCAGGTCGCCCCCACAAGCCCTTGCGAGTCCCGCAGACGGTCCCAGAGGCTGACCCGTTTGGTATCTCCTCACTGTAAGATTTTAAAGCCAGATACACGCACCTACGGAGCTAAAACATTGTATAATAGGTTTTTAGGACACGTTATGTCTCTTGGGACCCCTCCCTCCCCTCCCTAGGGAATAGTGCTTCAAATCGATGCTCCTCAATGTGTTAACTGGGTTGAGGAAAATACATTAGGGTTAGGTACCGACTTCGGGGTTAGGGTAACCATTTCTTAGGGTTAGGGTAACAATTTCTTAGGGTTAGAGTATCGATTTCTTAGGGTTAGAGTAACGAAACTAGGTCGTTAGAAGTTCAAATTCGCCTACACTCAGTGATGTTGTCGCGTGACATCCTGAACCTTTCCGATATCAAGCAGAATTTCGACCCCATTGCCTCGTCTACGGCCATACCACAGGGAAAGCACCTGTTCGCGTCCGATCACCGAAGTGAAGCCCTGTCGGGCGGGGTTAGTACTTGGATGGGTGACCGCCTGGGAATTACCCCGTGTTGTAGGCTTCAATTTTTTGTCTTGCGAACATCTCTAAACGTTTTATCCCAATAATAGCTCTCCATACACCACAATTTCACATAGAGAGCCGTAGGTGAGTGAGGAACAAAATCAAAGCAAAAACGAGGGGGGGAAAACACCTTTTTGTCAAAATCGGCCAGCTAATGGCGAAAACTCTAGTGCGATCGACTTTTCTTACAGAGCGCGCCGCGAGCGAGTGGCACGCGCGAGATGAACAGTTTATATGTCAAATTCTACTTCTGTGATATAAATTCATCACAAATAACGAACGTAAACACGAATCGGAAAAAAACGCCCACTTCTGAGACGCAGTTTTAAGCCATCGTGACGTGGCAAACCACTCGAACACTTCCAAGAGGAGGCGCGCGAAAAACGGCACTGAAAGTCGACAATGGTTGGATTCAGACTGCAAACGAATCGTGAAAAAGGTTCGATACTTTTACTACTCTGCTAGTTTGTTTCCTTCCCTAGTTCATTCGTTCACTCGCTTGCTCGGATAACAGATACACTAGCGAGAGCAGTAGAATTTCTAAAAGCGGCTCCAGTGACAATAAAACCGCTCAAAAGGTTCAAAGTGTACTCACGGTCCAAGTCGAATGCCCTTCTATGCTCGCTCGCTCGGTCGATCGGCCGTTTGGTTTCCTTTCATTTCCTTTCCCTTCGCGCGCATAGCACAGCACGGCACGGCACGCACAACCTGCAAATACAAACGAACAGGACTTTACACACAATAGAGCAGACAGGCCTTGAACAAAAACAGCCAGCAAAGTTACGCACCGCCCCGAAACTCACCTTGTTTCCTTCCTCCAGTCTCTCCAATGCACTTCTACCCCTCCAAACGTGCCAACACCTTGGCCAGTTGTGCGTCCTTTGCTTTCTTTGCAAGTCTACCGGTCCAC
>NW_027078164.1:0-10000 GCF_036669915.1 Pocillopora verrucosa | reverse complement strand
ATATAGACATAGTTTGGATGACTTTTGCGGGACGAGCGCGAACGCAGGTCCCCACTACCAGAAATTATACGCTCGAGTTACCCACATTTGGGGTAATCGCAGGGTCAACCCAGTCGAAGTGCAATGAAAGGGCCTCGCCTTGAGAGGACTGCCTCCTTGATCACAGTACCTCCCGCGTCAGGTAAGTATGCTTTTTCAGCGTCTGCCCTCGGTGAAAAAATCCACTTACCCCTAGGTCCTTGTGGTAGTGCTTTGCGCACTTCAGAAAACGTAGGCCAGCGGCCGTTCCTGCCATTGTCTGTTGTCTGAATTATCATCCCTCTTTCACCTCTTCCCCCTCTAAGGGCGGGGCGGGGCTCCTGTAAACATAAAAGAATGCTATACCGTTGACTTTGTTTTGGATTGAATGTGTCTTCCCCAGAGGGAAGTGGGCCGCACTCGGAGGTAGTGCTATACCGAGGCAACCCGTGGCTGGGACGAGGCAAGCCTCTTTTCCACAGCCCAGTTCCAAAAATCAGTTTAATATATGAGCTGCTCAATGAGCAGCGTATCAGATATTAAGCTGATAAAACAGATACTACACTTGATCTTAGCCAAAAGGCCGAGAAGCGATGCCGAAGCATGCCCTGGGTGAGGGGGTGGTCGAGGGATCCTTCCCACGGTTTATGGTGGATAGTAGCAGGTCGCCCCCACAAGCCCTTGCGAGTCCCGCAGACGGTCCCAGAGGCTGACCCGTTTGGTATCTCCTCACTGTAAGATTTTAAAGCCAGATACACGCACCTACGGAGCTAAAACATTGTATAATAGGTTTTTAGGACACGTTTATGTCTCTTGGGACCCCTCCCTCCCCTCCCTAGGGAATAGTGCTTCAAATCGATGCTCCTCAATGTGTTAACTGGGTTGAGGAAATACATTAGGGTTAGGTAACGACTTCGGGGTTAGGGTAACCATTTCTTAGGGTTAGGGTAACAATTTCTTAGGGTTAGAGTATCGATTTCTTAGGGTTAGAGTAACGAAACTAGGGCTTTAGAATTTCAAATTCGCCTACACTCAGGGATGTGGCCGCTTTACAGCCTGAACCTGGCCGATAACAAGCAGAATTTCGACCCCATTTCCTCGTCTACGACCATACCACAGGAAAGCACCGGTTCTCGTCCGATCACCGAAGTTAAGCCCTGTCGGGCGGGGTTAGTACTTGGATGGGTGACCGCCTGGGAATACCCGTGTTGTAGGCTTCAATTTTTTGTCTTGCGAACATCTCTAAACGTTTTATCCCAATAAAATAGCTCTCCATACACCACAATTTCACATAGAGAGCGTAGGTGAGTGAGGAACAAAATCAAAGCAAAAAACGAGGGGGGGAAAACACCTTTTTGTCAAAAATCGGCCAGCTAATGGCGAAAACTCTAGTGCGATCGACTTTTCTTACAGAGCGCGCGCGAGCGAGTGAGCACGCGCGAGATGAACATTTATGATGTCAAATTCTACTTCTGTGATATCAAATCATTCCAAATAACGAACGAAAAATGAATAGGAAAAAACGCACACTTCTGAGACGCAGTTTTAAGCCATCGTGACGTGGCAAAACACTCGCACACTTCCAAGAGGAGGCGCGCGAAAAACGGCACTGAAAGTCGACAATGGTTGGATTCAGACTGCAAACGAATCGGGAAAAAGGTTCGATACTTTTACTACTCTGCTAGTTTGTTTCCTTCCCTCGTTCATTCGTTCACTCGCTTGCTCGCACAAAGGATACACTAACGATAGCAATAGCATTTCTAAAAGCGGCTCCAGTGACAATAAAACCGCTCAAAAGGTTCAAAGTGTACTCACGGTCCAAGTCCGAATGCCCTTCTATGCTCGCTCGCTCGGTCGATCGGCCGTTTGGTTTCCTTTCATTTCCTTTCCCTTCGCGCGCATAGCAGCACAGCACGGCACGGCACGCACAACCTGCAAATACAAACGAACAGGACTTTACACACAATAGAGCAGACAGGCCTTGAACACAAACAGCCAGCAAAGTTACGCACCGCCCCGAAACTCACCTTGTTTCCTTCCTCCAGTCTCTCCAATGCACTTCTACCCCTCCAAACGTGCCAACACCTTGGCCAGTTGTGCGTCCTTTGCTTTCTTTGCAAGTCTACCGGTCCACTGCAAAAGCAAAAATACCCTCGATAGTCAGTAAGAGGCCATATAGACATAGTTTGGATGACTTTTGCGGGGACGAGCGCGAACGCAGGTCCCCACTACCAGAAATTATACGCTCGAGTTACCCCACATTTGGGGTAATCGCAAGGGTCAAACCCAGTCGAAGTGCAATGAAAGGGCCTCGCCTTGAGAGGACTGCCTCCTTGATCACAGTACCTCCCGCGTCAGGTAAGTATGCTTTTTCAGCGTCTGCCCTCGGTGAAAAAATCCACTTACCCCTAGGTCCTTGTGGTAGTGCTTTGCGCACTTCAGAAAACGTAGGCCAGCGGCCGTTCCTGCCATTGTCTGTTGTCTGAATTATCATCCCTCTTTCACCTCTTCCCCCTCTAAGGGCGGGCGGGCTCCTGTAAACATAAAAGAATGCTATACCGTTGACTTTGTTTGGATTGAATGTGTCTTCCCCAGAGGGAAGTGGGCCGCACTCGGAGGTAGTGCTATACCGAGGCAACCCGTGGCTGGGACGAGGCAAGCCTCTTTTCCACAGCCCAGTTCCAAAAATCAGTTTATATATGAGCTGCTCAATGAGCAGCGTATCAGATATTAAGCTGATAAGAACAGATACTACACTTGATCTTAGCCAAAAGGCCGAGAAGCGATCCGAAGCATGCCCTGATGCCGAAGCATGCCCTGGGTGAGGGGGGTGGTCGAGGGATCCTTCCCACGGTTTATGGTGGATAGTAGCAGGTCGCCCCCACAAGCCCTTGCGAGTCCCGCAGACGGTCCCAGAGGCTGACCCGTTTGGTATCTCCTCACTGTAAGATTTTAAAGCCAGATACACGCACCTACGGAGCTAAAACATTGTATACTAGGTTTTTAGGACACGTTATGTCTCTTGGGACCCCTCCCTCCCCTCCCTAGGGAATAGTGCTTCAAATCGATGCTCCTCAATGTGTTAACTGGGTTGAGGAAATACATTAGGTTAGGTAACGACTTCGGGGTTAGGGTAACCATTTCTTAGGGTTAGGGTAACAATTTCTTAGGGTTAGAGTATCGATTTCTTAGGGTTAGAGTAACGAAACTAGGGCTTTAGAATTTCAAATTCGCCTACACTCAGGGATGTGGCCGCTTTACAGCCTGAACCTGGCCGATAACAAGCAGAATTTCGACCCCATTTCCTCGTCTACGACCATACCACAGGGAAAGCACCGGTTCTCGTCCGATCACCGAAGTTTAAGCCCTGTCGGGCGGGGTTAGTACTTGGATGGGTGACCGCCTGGGAATACCCGTGTTGTAGGCTTCAATTTTTTGTCTTGCGAACATCTCTAAACGTTTTATCCCAATACATAGCTTTCCATACACCACAATTTCACATAGAGCGCCGTAGGTGAGTGAGGAACAAAATCAAAGCAAAAAACGAGGGGGGGCAACCACCTTTCTGTCAAAAATCGGCCAGCTAATGGCGAAAACTCTAGTGCGATCGACTTTTCTTACAGAGCGCGCGCGAGCGAGTGAGCACGCGCGAGATGAACAGTTTATGATGTCAAATTCTACTTCTGTGATATCAAATCATTCCAAATAACGAACGAAAAAATGAATAGGAAAACAACGCACACTTCTGAGACGCAGTTTTAAGCCATCGTGACGTGGCCAAACACTCGCACACTTCCAAGAGGAGGCGCGCGAAAAACGGCACTGAAAGTGCGACAATGGTTGGATTCAGACTGCAAACGAATCGGGAAAAAGGTTCGATACTTTTACTACTCTGCTAGTTTGTTTCCTTCCCTCGTTCATTCGTTTCACTCGCTTGCTCGCACAAAGGATACACTAACGATAGCACTAGCATTTCTACAAGCGGCTCCAGTGACAATAAAACCGCTCAAAAGGTTCAAAGTGTACTCACGGTCCAAGTCGAATGCCCTTCTATGCTCGCCTCGCTCGGTCGATCGGCCGTTTGGTTTCCTTTCATTTCCTTTCCCTTCGCGCGCATAGCACAGCACGGCACGGCACGCACAACCTGCAAATACAAACGAACAGGACTTTACACACAATAGAGCAGACAGGCCTTGAACAAAAACAGCCAGCAAAGTTACGCACCGCCCCGAAACTCACCTTGTTTCCTTCCTCCAGTCTCTCCAATGCACTTCTACCCCTCCAAACGTGCCAACACCTTGGCCAGTTGTGCGTCCTTTGCTTTCTTTGCAAGTCTACCGGTCCACTGCAAAAGCAAAAATACCCTCGATAGTCAGTAAGAGGGCCATATAGACATAGTTTGGATGACTTTTGCGGGGACGAGCGCGAACGCAGGTCCCCACTACCAGAAATTATACGCTCGAGTTACCCACATTTGGGGTAATCGCAAGGGTCAACCCAGTCGAAGTTGCAATGAAAGGGCCTCGCCTTGAGAGGACTGCCTCCTTGATCACAGTACCAAGTCCCGCGTCAGGTAAGTTTTTTTATATTTAAGGTGAACGGCCAGGCTCCCGTGAGGGCGGTGCAATGCCTGCCGATCTCAGACCTAATCCAACCATGGCTGAAAGTGCAATGCCTTAGGGTTGGGTCCACCATAAACCGAGGTCACCAGACACCAACTTCGTTGGGGAATCGAACCCCACCTCGCCAAATTAACACCACACTCCAAAAATTGAACACACTCCTTTCAAAACACCGCGATACAAAAAGAAACAGACACTACTGACACCAGAACCCTCGCACAGTACACCAGTTAAGGAGACCCAGTGCAGGGGTCACACTACCGGATAAACACCGACCGCCCAGATTAGGGCCATGCAGCACAAAAAACTCCGTGCAGTACACCAATAAGGAGACCCGCACAAGAGGACACAGAACAAGAACAAACCGAACACAATGCCCAGATTAGGGCCCTGCAGCAGAAACCTCCGTGCAGTACACCAATCAAGGAGACCCAGCACAGTAGGACACAGAACAACAAACGAATGCCCAGATTATTGCCACCCAACACAGACACAAACAGACAAAACCACAATGCCCAGATTAGGCCATGCAGCGCGCGGGAAACCGGTTACAGGGCAAGGGAGAGGTGACCATCTGAAACGGTGGCGACGACTCCACGGGCACCCCACTGACGGTGGAAGAAGCGACGACGGCGAGCGGACTGAAACCGCTTGAAGAAATGGGTAGATGGAATCTCAAACGAGACTTCACCCTCGCGATCACCGCAGCAGCGCCGGGACGAACAGCACGAAAACGAAAGTCGTTACGGGATTGCCAGATGAAATATTTACAAGGTTCAACAAATACACAAAGACCCGGGAGTGACAATCAGCACATCAGAGCTGAAACCGAAGAGAACATCCGACAAAGAAGAGCAGGACCATAAAAGAAAAACTGAACAACAGAGACTGAAGCCAGGAGAGAACACTCTGGGCAAGGGGCAGAAGAAGAACAAATGCTCCAAAGACTCACAGAAGACCCCAAAAACAAGAAGGGGAATGGGCAATCCAAAGGAAACAAGACGCTGTGCGGTGTATAAGACGCCGTGCGCAATCTTCCAACATAGATCGGCGACTTGACGATCGAGATCAAAAAAGGTCAGCGAGCGCCACGTGGATGGACAATCCATCGAACCATACACTGGGAAAAAACTTTCCCACCCAATGCGGCGAAACGCATGTTCTCAGATAAGAGTAAGATAGCACTTTTTTGTGGACATAACCCATCCACAGGGCAACAAACATGAGGGCAGGACGAACCAAAAACAGAGAGTTACGGGCCGTGGCGAAGGCAACCATTTGAGGCCCCGCCAGGCCAAAAAAGGGCGGAATAGAAAGGTGGCAATACCCTGGGATCAAAACAAAACGGCCTGGAAAAACAAACGACAGAGGGGCGAAAACACCCAAGAGGGACTACACAAACCAGAATGACATGAGTGCGAACCAAACCAGCGTAATAGAATGCGAACCTCCGCACCCACCTGCCTGAGAAGGGCCCACACCTGTTACTGCACACTAACAACAGAGAAACCACCAAAAAGAGAAGGACTGAATCACGACAGAGCCGAGAGACGAGCTCTTCCTCTTGCCCGACCAGAAAAAAGAGAAAGCTAAAGAAGAGAGCTCTTTCGCCCCCAGGCGGGCATGTGGGCCAAAGATGCCTAACCCACCCTGAGAATGTCAAGAAGCATTGATAACCATGCCTTTGTTTGCCACGAACAGAACAAACAACGAGAACGCCACGGTGCGATTTTGAGAACATGTTCCCACCGCATCAATACTGGGCGACGCCAGGTTTTCAACATCCAGATCTCCAGCACCAATAAAAACACCCAAACCTTAAGTTACAAGAAGACCACTCAAGGGCAACTGGAGGGTTCCGTGCGACCACACCAGCCCCCACCAAAGACCCCTTGGATTTAACCTGGTTTAACTTGGACCCAGAGGCTCTTTCAAAAAGAGCGTAGGTCTCAAAACCGCTTCAATTGCATCATCCTAAGAAACAATAAACGCCGTGTCATCAGCATATTGCGAAATGGGCGCAAAGATGGAAAGCCGGGAAAGTGCAGACCAGGCATGGCGGCATTGTGCAATTCGGATGTTGGCTGCAAGAACCGCTCAGATACGATGAACATACAAAGGGGGGGACAAGGGACGACCCGGTCTCACCCCCAGCGAAGATCGAAAAAGCCCGAGATGTAGCCGTTGACATTAACACTGGACTGAACACTGCGATCGAAAAGATCCCCCCAGGCGACAAAAGACGGACCGAAGCCCATTGCCACGAGAGTGGAACGCATAAAACCCCAGTCCACCCGATCGAATGCCTTCTCTTGATCGCGGAAAGAATGTCCACTGTAGTCCCAAGAAGAAGACGCAAACGCGGCCACATCCCGCAGTGGCCACTTTCTCACCGTATGTAGAACGGCCAGGGACCCCACAAGTCTGGTCCCTCCGCCACCTAAAAAGATTGATGACCTTTAACAACCGGCAGCAATGGCTCTAGACGCAAGCTTATAGTCGACGTTTGATGAGGGTGATCGGCCGCCAGTTGCGGGGATCTGACCGATCACCCTTCTTCGAAAGACAGGAACTACCCTCTTCTGGCGCTGAGAGAGAGAGAGACAGCCAGAATCGAAAGAAGAGTTAAGAACCGAGACAAGGTCGGAACCCAGAACGGACCATAACTTCAGATAGAACTCCATGGGAAGGCCATCTGGCCCGGTGCCTTACGCCTGGCCATCCACCCCCCACGGAGAGCAACCATAACCTCCTCCACGAGAGGTGACCCTCGCAACGGAGGCCCTGATCATCAGGATATAAGATGACACCTCCCCAAGAGATCAGTCTGGATGCGAGGGTCAACCGAGGCGGCAGAGAAGACCGGAAAAGAAAAGATGACCAAGAAGCACAAAGATCACGAGGGTAGGATACAATAGAAGGCGTCCTCATCCCTCAGCGCAGAGATCCACCTATCAGAGCCACGCTTCCGTTCGAGGCGGCAGAAGTACGATGAGGTATAGATTCCCCCTCTTCAACCCACTTTGCACGAGAACGAACTTGAACTCCCTTGGCCACATGGGAGTCAAGAGCAGCCAATTCGGCCAGAGCCGAATGATAAGGGCCGAGACATGATGATGAGCCTTATCAACTTTGGCTTTTAAGTGATCGCTCCAACCGGACCAAAATGTCCCGGATACGTGACCCGAGCCCCAGCCTTCACACAACAATAGCGAATCGTAATCCCTTGATCCAACTCGTCCCCCCATCCCACCACTTCACCAAGGAGGGAACGCGGGCGACAGAGTTTTCGCCACGAACCGCCACGCGTTTTGATATTAACTCCACGTACCCAGGGTCATCAAGAACGGAGATGTTCAACTTCCATATGCCTGGACCAGGGAACAGCGTCCCGGGATGGAACAAGAAAGAAGGACACCACAGTGAATCAGAGTAAGGGACAGGGTACGAAGGAACAAGAAGAGACAGAGTTCACCCCCACTAAAAGTAACACCAAAAAGGTCAATACGAGAGGCAAGACTTCCATCCCACCTGGTCCATGTAAACCCAACAGAAGAGGGGTGGAGATACCTCCATATGTCCCACCCACACAGCAGTCGTCGAAAAGGATATTTAAGGTAGGAAGAGCTATGCGCGAGGAGGTAGACAGAGGGATCAGAGCCAGCCCGATCAACGGAGCGATCAAAGACACATTGAAGTCACCACATAGAATCGTGGGGACCGCGGGATCGATCTTGGAATGGAGGTCTCCAAAGACTGGTCCCGCGCAGTGTTTGCGGTTAGGTGCTTAAACACAACAAACACGAAAAGAGCTACCGAAAAACGATAATTCAAACCTGCAGGTAACGACCAGAAACATCACACCAATAGTGGGACCAGAGACAACGAAGGAACGAAACAAAACAATACAACCACACGAATGAGACGACCTAGGAGAGACCACAGCAGAAAAACCGGAAGAGCGAAACCACAAAGAACACTCGAATGTGATATACCGTGGGTCTCCTGGAGGCAGACAACGTCTGCCCCAACAGAGGAGCCCGCAACCACTGCACCAAACCATCTCTTTTGGACTGAGCTCTGATCCCATTACAATTCAATGACAGGATAAAAGCATGCGAGTAAAAGAGAAAAAGGCAACCCATAACGTGATCAGAGGGGGGCCCCGGCTCGAAGCTGGGTCCTGGCTGCCAGAGACCCACTCAGCATGGAGCGAGTTCAACCGGGAGGCCCATAAGTCTTCTTAGAGATTTGTCCGACTTGCCCCGCTCATTTCGAAGATGAGCCAGGAGCGAAGCCCGACGTGGCTGCCGAGTCCTCCACAAGGATGGCTTTGGAGCCTGACCGCTTGCGATGGTTAGATGCAGGCATCATCTCGGCATTCCCCCCCCCCATCCACAGACAAATCGGGAGAAACCTCCACACTAGCGTCAGGGACCATGCTCACCCAAACATTACTAATTAATCGCTGATGAGCAGCTTTTTGCCCATTATCAGCAATAGCTTTTCCATTATCTAGCTATTTATATTAATACATTGCTTGCAGAGCTTGCAGCACAAATAGAACTGTTGCTTACATTAACACTACATTACTACTATTGCTTACTTTACAGCTATCGCTTATTACACTAAAGCATTATCTATAACATTTGCATTACCATTGTTATATATAGCCTTGACTATTTAGCACGGTGCTAGCAGCGCTGCTATCCCCACACACCCGAATTAGGTTTCGCTCTCAGGAACCGAGACGGGGTAACCCCACCGTCCCAAGAAACACCCCCACCAGATGAGGGGTGAGGAGAAGAAAGGTCTGGCTAGATGGGCCAACCCACCGCCACAGAAACGGGTTCTGTATGATGACTTCAACGACCGGGGCCCTCCACCAGCGGACCACCCGCTCAGAAACAGGCAGCCCACGATGTGGCAATGGGCCCCAGGCACCCCCCCCATAGAAACCTGAACGATCAGGGCAGTCGCGGGCCATATCCCCTGTTGCCGGCAGTGGAAACAACGACCCTTGTTAGGGCACTTGGCAGCCACATGGCCCCCTCCCGCCACAATCCATGTTGACCGGCTGGCCCTGTACCAAATCTTACACCCGCACCCCCCCAATCACAAGGGATCGCGGAATGGGGGATGAGCGAACCATTTTAACCACCCGGTACCCGTGTGAATACCCGGGAGGCCCACCCACGTCTTGGTACGAGATACCCTCAACCGAACCAAAATCGGACAGGACCCTATGTACTGGGCCATCACTGTTTTCATAGGGGAAATTGTACACAAGCACCTTCTCTACCGGAGGGGCAGGGGAGACCACTTTCACATTCAACTCCAAAGATCCGGATAGATCCCTC
>NW_027078163.1:0-3247 GCF_036669915.1 Pocillopora verrucosa | reverse complement strand
TCAATACACATCAATACACATCAATGCACATCAATACACATCAATACACATCAATACACATCAATACACATCAATGCACATCAATACACATCAATACACATCAATGCACATCAATGCACATCAATACACATCAATGCACATCAATACACATCAATGCACATCAATGCACATCAATGCACATCAATGCACATCAATGCACATCAATACACATCAATGCACATCAATGCACATCAATGCACATCAATGCACATCAATGCACATCAATACACATCAATGCACATCAATACACATCAATACACATCAATACACATCAATGCACATCAATACACATCAATGCACATCAATACACATCAATACACATCAATGCACATCAATACACATCAATACACATCAATACACATCAATACACATCAATACACATCAATACACATCAATACACATCAATGCACATCAATACACATCAATACACATCAATACACATCAATACACATCAATACACATCAATACACATCAATGCACATCAATGCACATCAATACACATCAATGCACATCAATACACATCAATGCACATCAATGCACATCAATACACATCAATGCACATCAATACACATCAATGCACATCAATACACATCAATGCACATCAATGCACATCAATACACATCAATGCACATCAATACACATCAATGCACATCAATGCACATCAATGCACATCAATGCACATCAATGCACATCAATGCACATCAATGCACATCAATGCACATCAATGCACATCAATGCACATCAATGCACATCAATGCACATCAATGCACATCAATACACATCAATGCACATCAATACACATCAATACACATCAATGCACATCAATGCACATCAATACACATCAATACACATCAATGCACATCAATACACATCAATACACATCAATACACATCAATACACATCAATGCACATCAATACACATCAATACACATCAATACACATCAATACACATCAATGCACATCAATACACATCAATGCACATCAATACACATCAATGCACATCAATGCACATCAATGCACATCAATACACATCAATACACATCAATACACATCAATGCACATCAATGCACATCAATGCACATCAATGCACATCAATACACATCAATACACATCAATGCACATCAATACACATCAATACACATCAATACACATCAATGCACATCAATACACATCAATACACATCAATACACATCAATACACATCAATACACATCAATACACATCAATACACATCAATACACATCAATACACATCAATACACATCAATGCACATCAATACACATCAATGCACATCAATGCACATCAATGCACATCAATGCACATCAATACACATCAATACACATCAATACACATCAATACACATCAATACACATCAATACACATCAATACACATCAATACACATCAATACACATCAATACACATCAATACACATCAATACACATCAATACACATCAATACACATCAATACACATCAATACACATCAATACACATCAATACACATCAATGCACATCAATGCACATCAATGCACATCAATACACATCAATGCACATCAATGCACATCAATGCACATCAATGCACATCAATGCACATCAATGCACATCAATACACATCAATACACATCAATACACATCAATACACATCAATACACATCAATACACATCAATACACATCAATACACATCAATACACATCAATGCACATCAATGCACATCAATGCACATCAATGCACATCAATGCACATCAATACACATCAATGCACATCAATGCACATCAATACACATCAATGCACATCAATGCACATCAATACACATCAATGCACATCAATGCACATCAATGCACATCAATGCACATCAATACACATCAATGCACATCAATGCACATCAATGCACATCAATGCACATCAATACACATCAATACACATCAATGCACATCAATGCACATCAATACACATCAATACACATCAATACACATCAATACACATCAATACACATCAATACACATCAATACACATCAATGCACATCAATACACATCAATACACATCAATGCACATCAATGCACATCAATGCACATCAATACACATCAATGCACATCAATGCACATCAATGCACATCAATACACATCAATGCACATCAATGCACATCAATGCACATCAATGCACATCAATGCACATCAATGCACATCAATACACATCAATACACATCAATGCACATCAATACACATCAATGCACATCAATGCACATCAATGCACATCAATACACATCAATACACATCAATACACATCAATACACATCAATGCACATCAATGCACATCAATGCACATCAATACACATCAATGCACATCAATACACATCAATACACATCAATGCACATCAATGCACATCAATGCACATCAATGCACATCAATGCACATCAATGCACATCAATGCACATCAATGCACATCAATGCACATCAATGCACATCAATACACATCAATACACATCAATGCACATCAATGCACATCAATGCACATCAATACACATCAATACACATCAATACACATCAATGCACATCAATGCACATCAATGCACATCAATGCACATCAATACACATCAATGCACATCAATGCACATCAATACACATCAATGCACATCAATGCACATCAATGCACATCAATGCACATCAATACACATCAATGCACATCAATACACATCAATGCACATCAATGCACATCAATACACATCAATGCACATCAATGCACATCAATACACATCAATGCACATCAATGCACATCAATACACATCAATGCACATCAATGCACATCAATGCACATCAATACACATCAATACACATCAATACACATCAATGCACATCAATGCACATCAATACACATCAATACACATCAATGCACATCAATGCACATCAATGCACATCAATGCACATCAATACACATCAATGCACATCAATGCACATCAATACACATCAATGCACATCAATGCACATCAATACACATCAAGACACATCAAGACACATCAATACACATCAAGACACATCAATACACATCAATGCAAATCAATGCACATCAATGCACATCAATGCACATCAATGCACATCAATACACATCAATGCACATCAATGCACATCAATGCACATCAATAACATCATGCACATCAATGCACATCAATGCACATCATACACATCAATACACATCAATACACATCAATACGCA
>NW_027078162.1:46362-48214 GCF_036669915.1 Pocillopora verrucosa | reverse complement strand
TTAACTGGGTTGAGGAAAATACATTAGGGTTAGGTAACTACTGCGGGGTTAGGGTAACCATTTCTTAGGGTTAGGGTAACAATTTCTTAGGGTTAGAGTATCGATTTCTTAGGTGTAGAGTAACGAAACTAGGGCTTTAGAATTTCAAATTCGCCTACACTCAGGGATGTGGCCGCTTTACAGCCTGAACCTGGCCGATAACAAGCAGAATTTCGACCCCATTTCCTCGTCTACGACCATACCACAGGGAAAGCACCGGTTCTCGTCCGATCACCGAAGTTAAGCCCTGTCGGGCGGGGTTAGTACTTGGATGGGTGACCGCCTGGGAATACCCCGTGTTGTAGGCTTCAATTTTTTGTCTTGCGAACATCTCTAAACGTTTTATCCCAATAATAGCTCTCCATACACCACAATTTCACATAGAGAGCCGTAGGTGAGTGAGGAACAAAATCAAAGCAAAAAACGAGGGGGGGAAAACACCTTTTTGTCAAAAATCGGCCAGCTAATGGCGAAAACTCTAGTGCGATCGACTTTTCTTACAGAGCGCGCGCGAGCGAGTGAGCACGCGCGAGATGAACAGTTTATGATGTCAAATTCTACTTCTGTGATATCAAATCATTCCAAATAACGAACGAAAAAATGAATAGGAAAAAAACGCACACTTCTGAGACGCAGTTTTAAGCCATCGTGACGTGGCAAAACACTCGCACACTTCCAAGAGGAGGCGCGCGAAAAACGGCACTGAAAGTCGACAATGGTTGGATTCAGACTGCAAACGAATCGGGAAAAAGGTTCGATACTTTTACTACTCTGCTAGTTTGTTTCCTTCCCTCGTTCATTCGTTCACTCGCTTGCTCGCACAAAGGATACACTAACGATAGCAATAGCATTTCTAAAAGCGGCTCCAGTGACAATAAAACCGCTCAAAAGGTTCAAAGTGTACTCACGGTCCAAGTCGAATGCCCTTCTATGCTCGCTCGCTCGGTCGATCGGCCGTTTGGTTTCCTTTCATTTCCTTTCCCTTCGCGCGCATAGCACAGCACGGCACGGCACGCACAACCTGCAAATACAAACGAACAGGACTTTACACACAATAGAGCCAGACAGGCCTTGAACAAAAACAGCCAGCAAAGTTACGCACCGCCCCGAAACTCACCTTGTTTCCTTCCTCCAGTCTCTCCAATGCACTTCTACCCCTCCAAACGTGCCAACACCTTGGCCAGTTGTGCGTCCTTTGCTTTCTTTGCAAGTCTACCGGTCCACTGCAAAAGCAAAAATACCCTCGATAGTCAGTAAGAGGGCCATATAGACATAGTTTGGATGACTTTTGCGGGGACGAGCGCGAACGCAGGTCCCCACTACCAGAAATTATACGCTCGAGTTACCCACATTTGGGGTAATCGCAAGGGTCAACCCAGTCGAAGTGCAATGAAAGGGCCTCGCCTTGAGAGGACTGCCTCCTTGATCACAGTACCTCCCGCGTCAGGTAAGTATGCTTTTTCAGCGTCTGCCCTCGGTGAAAAAATCCACTTACCCCTAGGTCCTTGTGGTAGTGCTTTGCGCACTTCAGAAAACGTAGGCCAGCGGCCGTTCCTGCCATTGTCTGTTGTCTGAATTATCATCCCTCTTTCACCTCTTCCCCCTCTAAGGGCGGGCGGGGCTCCTGTAAACATAAAAGAATGCTATACCGTTGACTTTGTTTTGGATTGAATGTGTCTTCCCCAGAGGGAAGTGGGCCGCACTCGGAGGTAGTGCTATACCGAGGCAACCCGTGGCTGGGACGAGGCAAGCCTCTTTTCCACAGCCCAGTTCCAAAAATCAGTTTAATATATGAGCTGCTCAATGAGCAGCG